>NC_081294.1:132672430-132975460 GCF_030435805.1 Mustela lutreola | reverse complement strand
GCTGATCCCCACTGCCATGGAGTTAGCCCCTCCAGCTATGCACATACATGCTGCCAATCTGACACTTGTCACCAGCCTCCACTGCCTGCACACATTCAGGAGGAGACTGCAACAATAGGAGAGCAAGCTGATAGCCAGAGCCTCCACAGCTACTTGTGAACATGGATGAGGTCCTGTCTTCGGTCACTAGTCTGCACCATCATCCTCTTCTGGCATCAGACACTCCAGCTGTGCACAGCCCATCCCTAGCTTGACCTCCATTGCCAGACTCCACTGCTGTGTGCCTGTGGTGAGATTGAGCAGTCATGGTAGTACCCATCAACCACCTGGGCCCCTGCAACTACCAGAGCACTCACTGTTGGCCCCAGCTTTACTGCCTGCTTCGGATCCCACCACTACATGCATGTGTGCAACAAGCCCCTGCCACTGCACAGGTCTCTACAGCTCAGCAGGTGCACACAACCAGCTTTGGCCACCATTGCTGTCTTCCCTAGTCCTTGTCACTAGGTCTGGAGGTGCCAGTGAGGACACAAGCAGCCCTTGCAGCCACCGCTGACACCCTGGAGCATTTGGCAAGGATCACGCAGTTGTTAAAGCTGTGGACCCCAGCAATCTGAGCCAAAGAGACATCATGCCACCTTAAAAGGGATGTTACCACATGTCCCTGAACTGGTGCCCTATACCACTAGAGCTGGAGTCACAGGTGCTAGATCTGGGGGCATTCTGGGTTCACTAGCATGCTCCAATGTCCCCTCTCCCACACAGCTAAAAGGCTTCTCTTGCCAAAGTCAGTCCATAAAGTCTGGAAGAGGTGACTTCTTCTTCAAAAGCATAAACACCTGTGCAAAGTTACAGGGATCACTAAAACTCAGGAAAACGTGACTACCAAAAGAATATAGTAAACCTTTCCAAAATGGAAATATAGCTATCTCCCAACAAATAATTTAAAATAATGTTCTTAAAGATGTTCAGAGTTACAAGAGAATATAAATAAAAATTTAATAATATCAGGAAAACAATATAAGAACAAAATGAGAAGTTCAACAAAGAGATGGAAAACATAAATAAGAACCAAACAAATTTTGGAGTTGAAGGAAACAGTGATTGGACTGATGTCAACAAAAAGCTTTAAGACTTGACCAAGCAGAAGAAAGAGTAAGTGAGCTCTAAGAAAGATCAATTGAAATTATCCAATCAAAGGAAGAAAAATGAAAAAGGAATGAAAAAGAGTGAAGAAAGCATACATCATCTGTGAGATACGAACAAAAGACTAATAAGCAATCTGCAAATTATTAGAATTCAAGGACAGAAAAGAAGAAGGAGGCAGAAAAGCTTAATTAAAGAAACAATGGCTGAGAACTTCCCCAATATGAAGAGATATGGATATTCAGGTTCATGGAACCAAGACATCACCATACCAAATCATCTTAAAGAGATCCTCTCCAAGACACATTATAATAAAAGTGTCAAAAGTCAAAGAGAATCTTAAAAGCTGTGAGAGGGGAAAAAAGGAACCTCCATTAGACTATTGGTAGATTTCTTAGCAGAAACTTTATAGGGCAGGAGATAGTGAGATGATACATTCAAAGTACTGAAAGAAGAGAAATGCCAACCAAAAATATACCATCTAACAAAGTTGACCTTTAGAAATGAAAAAGAGGTACAGATTCCCCCAAACAAAGGCTAAGGTGGAATTCATCACCACAGCACCTGCCTTACAAGGAATGCAAAAAATAGTTCAAGCTAAAATAAAACACACTAGTTAGTAACATGAAAGCCTATGAAAATATAAAACCTACTGGTAAAAGTTAAGCATACAGTCAAACCCAAAATAATACTTCAATATGGTGGAGTGTCAGCCATTTAATTGTACAATAAAATGGTTAAAGGACAAGAGTATTAAAAATAACTACAGCTACAATATTTGTTAATGGATACACAACAGAAAAAGATGAGCTGTGAAATCAAAAACATAAAAGGGAGGGTAAAATAATAAAAGGGTAAAGTTCTTGTATGTGATCAAAGTTGTTACCATAAAATATATATCTACAAAATGTCTATGTAAGTGTCATGGTAACCACAAAGCAGAAAACTATAGCAGATGCACACAAGATGAGGAGATAATAATCAAAGCATACCACTATGGAAAATCACCAAGTCACAAAGGAAGGCAGCAAGAGGAAGAAAGGAACATGGGAGCTACAAAAAAGACAATCAATAAAATGACATAAGTTCCTAACCTATCAATAATTACTTTAAATGTAAATGGACTGAATTCTCTACCCAAACGGCAGAGTGGCTGGATAGATTTAAAAAAAAAAAAAAAAAAAAAAAATCAAACAAGACCTAACTGTATGCTGTCCATAACAGACTCACTTCAGGTTTAAGGACAACATAAATCCAAAGTGAAGGGATGGAAAGAGATAGTCTATGAAAGTATATGTATACACACACACTTGACAACTATTCAGCCATAAAAAAGAAAACTTTCATTTATGACAACATAGATGGACCTTGAGGATACACTAAGTGAAATAAGTCAGACAGAAAAAGTCACATGCTGTATGATATCACTTACATGCGGAACCCAAAAGAGTTGAAGTCAAAGAAACACAGTAGAATGGTAGAGCGTGGAAGGGGAAACAGAGAGTTGTTGATGAAAGGGTATAAACTTACAGTTATTTAAAAAAACAAAAAAACAAAAACCCCTTTCAATCATAAGATGAGTCAGTTCTGGGAATCCACTGTACAGCATGATGATTATAGTCAATACTGTATTACATACTTAAAGTTGCTAAGAGAGTAAATCTTAAATGTTCTCATCATAACAAAGAAATGGTAATTATGTGACATGATGGAGGTATTAGCTAACACCATGGTAATAACCATTTTGTAATATATGATTGTATCAAATCAACACAAGGTACAACTTAAATGTAATACAGTGTTCTACATCAATTATATCTCAATAAAGCTGGAAAATAAAATAAGATAAAAAATGAAGCCAAACCAATTATGAATTACAGCTCCACTACCCCAGTGAATCTCTGGGCAAACTATATAACTTTCCCGTGCCTGTTTCCTCATCTGTAAAATGAGGATAATGAGTAATACCTCACCCACAGGGTGGTTATGAGTGTTCAATTAGTGAGCACATACAAATGAGTTTAAAGAGTGTCTGGTGTTATAGGCAGAAGGACAGCCATCCCAGTGATGTTCAGGTTCTAATCCCTGAAACCTGTGACTCTGTGACTTTACGTGGCAAAAGGGACTTTGCTCATGTGGTTAACTTAAGGATTCTGAGATGGGGAGACTGTCCTAAAATACTGACAGGCCAATGTAATCATATAGGTCCTTATGGGGGAAAAATGGGAGATGGGAATCAGAAGCAGAGGAGATACAAAGAAGGAAGAGGAAGTCAGAGTGATGCCATGCTGGAGGAGGCTTGGAACCAAGGAATGTAGGTAGTTTCTAGAAGATGGAAAAGATGAGGCAACAGATTCTCCCCTAAAGTCTCTGGAAGAGAGGCAGCCATGCCAACATCTTGAGTTCAGTCCAGTAAGACCTATTTCAAACTTCAAATCCTCAAAACTGGAAGACATAGATTTTCCTGTTTTAAGCCACTCCGTGTGCTTTGCAACAGCAACAATAGGAAACTAACATAGCCAGTAAAGAGCTGACCCTATATAAATAAAGTTTCCCCTGGCTGGTCCTCTTAGAGGAAGTCTGTCCCAATTCCCATCAGAGAGTTGGAGAGCTGTGAGCCTCCGCAGCTGAGAGCCCCTGCAATGGAGCAATGAGAGGTGAGTGCATGTGACTCTACAGCCTATCTCCCGGGGGCATGTTTTGGTCTCGCGAGGCTCTACACCTATCTTTGACCAAAGGAGGTAGGGAAAGACTTAATAGTTAAAAATATTTTTCCAAGAAAGAAACATCAACATCTTCATCTTGGACCGTTTTAGGGTCAGTGAGCAAAAAGTGTTTTAAGGTTACTCTGGAGCTATGGTGGGGCAATATGGTGGGGCAATCGGGAGTCAATGCCGCGGTGGCTTGGATCTAGGCGGTGGAGGAAAGCAAAAGGCTGTGACAAGACAGATGAGCTAGGAAGGTACAGAGAAAGAAGAAAAATAACTGTTGTGTTTTTTTGTTTTTTGTTTGTTTCTTTGTTTTACTGAGGCAAGTGGGAAGAAGATGGGTGGTATTTTAGGGTAATCAGGAGCGAGCCCCAGGAAAGGAGCAGAGGGAGGGGCAAAGGTTCTGTTCTGGAACTATGAGACAGCTCAATGGCAGCGTGAGGTAGACACGAAGTCTCAGAGTCAGAAGAATCTATATTTGAGTGGTCAGTACAAATAGGAATTTAAAGCAGTGGTGACAAATGGGGATCACCTATAGAGAGTGCCCAGATCTGCCTTTAATAATTGCAAAAGGCTCACCAGGCAATTCTCACACATCCCCGGTTAAGAACCACAGTATTAAAGCTAAATATAAAAACAGTGATTTGGTAAAAGAGAGTCTGTTTTTCCAGCAGGGGTGTCACCGTTCCCGCAGTAGCTCCAAGTCAGTCAGCCGCTATTCAACTACACAGAAGAATCCTGCTATTTATATTCAGTCAGATTGCAGGCACCTAACAGGAAGGCATTCTGGTTTCATAAAAAGTCAAGAAACCCCTCAATGACCGCCCTACCTCCTAAGATGTGCGGTACTGAGGCCAGAAAGGTGTGACCTGAGGCTGTGGCCACAGTCGTGTATGAAATACTACAGTTTTAACAAGCCACAAACCACAGTGACAAATGACCTTTTAATGGTGTTTTCCAGACCTGAAGCTTATCATGCCTGAATCTCTTCCAAGGTATTACTGCCTTTGTGCTTCCACTGGCCCATTCAAAGAAATAAATGTACTCACCATATGAGCACAAAGAGCACTTAATTATGTAACACCCTGCCAAAACACAGGAGTGGTGGGCTTTGCCTTGGCAAATCGTTACTCCTCAATCTCACACCTGCCTACGTATGACGTTACAGAACCTATTCCGGCGCAGGTATATGAGAGTGCCAAGTGACAGTGAAGGGAAGAGCTGGGACTTCAGGCTCACCATGCCTTGCCCCAAGAGGGGACCCTCAGGACTCAGACATTGCCCCTGAATCACTGTGCCTCCCAGCCCTGACCTAGAGTAACAACAGGCCACTTCAGTTTCCCCCACCTTTGTGAACCCCATCCTCTTGCCACCCTCCCAAAATGTGGTCAGGACTCCAGTTGCTGGCGCTGTGTCCAGGCTCCAGGATGCAGCTCCGTCTCCACCCAAGGGTTTCCAGATGTAAATGGAGGTTAGAACCATAAGGCCCCCACCCACACCACCTCCATGCAGTTGTAGAGAAACCACCTCCAGCCAAGGCCACATTTCAGATACCACACTACTGTGTATAAAGTAAGATGCCGCAAAACAGCTATCTTTTTTAAAACGATTATTGTAACAAGGGCTTGTAAGTACAACATGTTTCAATTATAACATATTTTCATACAGTGCAGCTTTATAACTTTCAAATACATTTAATAACTGCAATTAAGTGGTGCTAAGCAAATTAGGTGTTGACTAATACAATTCTTTAATTCAGCACTTCCCAAACTGTTCTGTGGAACATTTCCTTTCTTTACATTTTTTTTTTTGGCAATTATTTTTTTGAAAACCACACTAATTTTACTTCTACAACATATTTTTAATATACTTCTATTCTTATACATAGCACTTATACATAGGAACATTTCTTATAGCCAAAAGTTATGTCAACATATGTCAACACCTATGTCAACAGTGTATCCCACCCAAGAACATGCATGAATGTTCTTAGGATATGCTTTCAGAGGGCAACAATTCCCAGAGAACTAGGGTCATGCTGTCTTATGTCATCTGGTCAATGACTGCTGATCTATGTTGTTAATCTGTCTTACATTTTTTAAGATATGCCTACCTTTAGGCACAAGGGTTGTTATTATGTACTATTTATGCCACCTAATTTCATTCTGCACGGATGAATGACATACATTGTATTTTAGGATCTGATGATAAAAGTTCCATCTACATAAGTTTACCCAAGTAATTTTCAGAAATACGTTAATGTAAAAAGAGTACAACTGTTGGTAGTGGAAAAAGCAAATCAACCTGAACAGTGTTAGTCTATTAAAATAAATGCAACTGACATGTGTAAGACAGTTTTTTATACAGAAAAGTTTTGGGGAGCCCTCTGAAGACAGTGTTGTTTTAAATATATAAACAGCCTGCCTCCAATCTTATTTATACTAATCATTTTCTGAATAAGCCCATTCTGTTCCCTACAGACATGAGAAAAGTGTCTAGGAAAGCCTCATCTGAATTATTAAATTCTGAATTTCCTAACGTCTCATTTCAAGCAGCAAATATTGTATAGTTTTACAAAGCCTTCCTACAGACTTCCTAAAAGTCCATCTGAACCATTCAATCTACAAGGGCAAGGTGGGGCATGGTAAACACCACAGAAGCAACAAATGTAACAGTAAGGAACAGTAGGATATGTTAAAATATAATAAAAACAGATTTTTTTTTAAGATTTTATTTATTTATTTGACAGAGAGAGATCACAAGTAGGCAGAGAGGCAGGCAGAGAGAGAGAGGAGGAAGCAGGCTCCCTGCTGAGCAGAGAGCCCGATGCGGGACTCGATCCCAGGACCCTGAGATCATGACCTGAGCCCAAGGCAGCGGCTTAACCCACTGAGCCACCCAGGCGCCCCTAAAAACAGATTTCTAAGTATCATACAATCAGCTATCAAGATAAGTTAAGAATACAAAATTTCTCAGGTTCTTTTTAAGTCTTTTTTCTTTATTTTAAACAATTATTTGTTAAGTCTTTTCCCTTAAAGTTTTAAGAAATATCCTGCATTTCAAGTGTTCTTGTCATTGGGCCCTACAAGTTTTCAAAAGTTGGCCTTGGGCCAGAGACAGTTCTTATCTCTTCAGTTTGAGGGGGGAGGAGGGTGTGGTCAGCCCCTAATGAAAAAGGAATGGCTCTTCTTTACTATCAACAAGAGGTAGTTTGGGGGTACTCGGAAATCTGTCTGATCTTCAAAACAACCTTAAGCTATGAATCCCCTATTTCAAGTGTTGCCTTTTGATCTTTAATAAATCCATCTCTCTTCATCTCTCTCTCTCTCTCTCTCTCTCACACACACACACCCATACACACACACACACACACACAGAGTAATCTATTTTCTGTTCTTATAACCTAGGGGAAAAAAATTATTTCACTCCATAATTTGGGCCAAAAATGAGAAGGGTCTTTTTTAGTTTCCTATTGGAATGCTTCTTTGAAATCCTTCTTTATGATGGTCTTATCTTTTCTTAGGTATGCTGATCAATGAGCTGGTTTCTGACAATTTGAATACAAGCTGCTTCATTTTATTAGCATCTGCTACACAATCATCTTAATACGAGAAGCATAGCTTTTGGCTATAAGAAATGTTCCTTGGCTGTCTGCTCTCTTCTCACAAAGTACAGTCCCGAATGAGCTCATCCACTCTATGCTGCTGACTACAAGATCAGCATCTCCCTTCCCTCACCTCTCACTCGGGCGCTGCAGCCCCCTTGGCTATTCTACTAACATCTACCTCATCATACTTGAACCTGAGGTTGGCTCCCCAAACCAGGTCATCTTCCAAACTATCCCTTTCTGCAAGGGGCATTAGCTCATTCTCCAAATGCCCCAAAGGAAAAAGGAGGGAAAAATTGTTTCATTCAAGCCACACACCCTTTATAAAAATCTGTGAGAAAGCCCTGATGCTTCTTTTTCACAAAATGTCTGCACATTTTCCTCTTCCTCTTGTTTCTAGCCATTTCGATACTGGTATAGGGATTTAGTGCCTTATGTCTGTATTACCTTAAACAGATTCTCAGCTGCCTTCCTGCTTCTGAGTCTTCCTACACACTGCTACCAGAATAATCTAGATTGAATACTCTTAGCTCCCTTCCAGGTCTAAAATTTTCTATGAAATTAATTCTCCAACACGGCTTTTCCTAAGCAGCTTCCTAACATACTCAATAACTTTCAGTGGCTCACTATCATCTGACTCATGTAACTTCTCAGACTGGCTCGCGGGACAATTCACAATCTGATCCCAAACTACCTACAATGTCTTCCCAACCACTTCCTACAAGCACCAACGACTCCAAATCAAACCAATCCCCTCACCTCTTCTCATGATTCCAGGCTCCTTCAAGACCCCAGCCTTAAGCTCATAACTCCACACTGAGATGTTCTTTCCCCCTACCAAGTCCTACTCAATCAGAAAAGCTGAGTTGTGGTTCCAGGTCCTTTGGTCAACTTAAGCCAGGCCATTACCAGAACTTTGTATTGAATTTCCTTTAAGGCCTCTGCCCTTATACCAAGAATTAAGGTCATGGACTCTTATTTTATTCTTAGCTCTTATATGCCCAGAACCTACAACAGTTCCTGATACATGACGGCTACTCCATAAATCTCTGTTCATTGGCAATAACTAGCATTTCCTGAACACATACTATGTGCTAGGCACTGTTCTAACTCTTTTAATGAGTAATTAAATAACACTTAGCTGTCTCTAATTGTTTCACAAATGACAGTTTCACAAATGACCGCCTCAAATAACTAAGATGCTCTTGCAAAGCAAGAAACATCTAGTACATCTATCATAATTTCCATAGTACCTAACGCAAAATAATTCGCAAATATGTGCTGAGTAAAGTACAACAGAAAGCACTGAATTATAGGCCAGGATGCATACCCCAGGTATGCGATGACTGGTTATGGGACCCAGGGCAAATAGATGAAGCCTGGTTTATGTGCCTCAGTGTCCTTCTCTGAAAAATCAAAGACTAAATTATCTGATCTGGAAGGACCTTCCCTACTCTAAAATTCTCTATCTGACTTTTTATATTATGACTTTTCTAGGGGTACTGCTAATCATTAAGAGAATGACTAGCTCCATAGACTCTCAAAATGCAAATTCAGGACTCTTTTAGGGAGAAAGTAATTCTGAGAATAATTCACATTCTCTGGCTTCCATCTTCTAATGTTCCACCAGTAAAAATGTCACCACAAAGGCCAGGACCCACAAAGCCCCACATTTTTTCATACTTGTGATATGAAAGAACAGGAGTCAATTGCTGCAAAGTCTGTCTTCAGCCCCAAAGTACAGCCTCACCCTGCAGAAGGAGAGCTTTCCCCATCACAAAACACAATCAATCCTGGAAGAAAACATGAATTTAAAAGAAAAAAAATCACTGGCAAATTCCTCAGCTCTCAAGGCTCCTAATTCAGGACAATAAGGTTCCCCGGTGGGACTAGGTTACATCTGGGGCTTGTTCTGTCCTTGGAAAAAACATTCAGTATCTCTTGACTCATCGAGGCAAGAGACTTTTTCCTTCTGCAAATGAAGCCAGTGAGAAATCCACGTGCATGTGAAAAATGCTGAAATGCATACATTTAAAAATGGAAAGACAATGCTTAAAAATTGCAATACTACTCAATGAGACTCATTAAACTCATCTTTGTTGGGACTAAGTGTACTGCAATTGAATGATGATAGTGAAATCTCTGAGAACATAAATGGGGGTGGTGGCCTGTGCCAAAAGGAGAGAAGAAAGTCGCACATAACCTTCAAGAAGCATGAAGAAGTATCAAAATTAGCAAGAATGTATTACTCTTTGAAGACTAGCAGTCCAGTGCCCCTGCAGACATCCTGGTAGTTCTCCGCCTCCAAACTGAGTAGCCTTCAGGGTCCCAGAGAGGACTGCCACCTTCCATTCTGATGGACACGGGCTCTCCCTCCACAATCCTAACCCAAGCTGTCCAATTAGGCTCAGAATTCAGCCCATCTGTGAATTACAACCAATCCCAAATACAATAAAGCTATGGTTTTTGATCTTGAGACTATGGATCAATTTTGCACTGTTCATGCCCCAGAACCCTCCATCCCACAGCAGTCTTGTAGTGAGAAGCCTGCAGGTGATAGAAGGGAAACAAATTAAACATGTCAAGCATGTCCATGCTCCAGCACAGAGGTTCCCCAAGGGTATGTGGGAAATCTATGAAACACGGATATAACACCAGTTTTAAACCACAGTCTCAAAACACAAACTAAGTTTCACTAATGCTTATCTAATAACCAGGTGACAAGAATTTTGTTTTCAACACACACCTCTGCTTCAACAGATCTAACCACACTATTTGCCTCTAATGTTAATAATAGAGAAATACAGTTTAAATCTGGGACTGGCAAACTTTTTCAGTCAAGGGCCAGACAGCAAATATTTTAGGCTTTGTGGGTCAGAGAGTTTCTGTGGCAACTACTCAGTTCTGCTCAACTCTTATGGTACAGAAGCAGCCAGAGACAATTTGTAGAGAAACGAGTGTGGCCAAGTCATGAAATATTTAACCATTTGAAAACAAGAACCATTCTTAGCATGTGGCCCACAAGAACAGGTGGTGGGCCAGATTTGGCTCACAGTTAGCTGACTTAGGCAGAGTTCAAGACCGAGACCTTGGGGACAAAAAAAGGAAGGAGAACATCTGCCAAGAACTTCATTCTTTTCCTACCCCACTTCCACCATCCTTTCTTTAAAAAAGGCTATTTAAAACAAAATGAATTGAACAAGAAGGAAATCTCTGTCCACTTTATTTTTCAGTTTCTGCTCCTGCTTTTTCTCAAGAAGGAATACAAAACGCAGGAACTCGAATCATCAGCATTAACAGAAATAAAGCTTACTTAAGAAACCTTCAGACATCTCAAATTATGTTTGTGTATGACTTTTATACTACCGTATTAGTGATCAGTGTGTCTTTCCTTCAGTGCTAAAAGATAAGGGGACTAAACCTGGACTACTTTCAACCTCTAATTCAACTAGCAAAAAGTAAAAGATGATCTATTTACTATCACCTAGCCATGAAGTTTTTCTCAGAATAAGTATATTCAATTTTAAAAAAGGAAATTTCATTATAATAATCCTCTATTTTTTCTTTAATTTACATATGAACATAATATCTACCCTTGTATTTTCTCCAACATACTGCAATTTAGGATCCTGAAAACATAAGTGCATTTTTAGGCATTCAGAGAAAGGATACACCAAAAAATGCTAGTTATCTTTTTGAGTATTATAACTAAGCCTTCTGATCATTCCTTCCTAAAATGCAAAATGATATAACACAGAGCCAGGGATATAAAGAATAGGCCTTTGGCTAGACTGCAGCCAAGTGATTTTCAACAGGTTTATTTTTCCCCCCCAGAAAAGATTTAGCAATGTCTGTAGACCTGTTTGGTTGCTACAACCAGGAGAAGGAAGAAAGGTGTTTCTGGTTTATACTTGGTAGTATACTGGGATGCTGCTAAGCATTCCACAATTCACAGGACAGCCCCTACACCAAAGAATTATCCAGCCCCAAATATCAATAGCTATGAGTTTGTGAGGCAAAGGTAGAGTATTAAAGTTTTAAGTTAAAGTGCTTCGAAGTTGATCTTTTACTTAGAAAACGCTGTGTTAGATCTACAAATTCAACAAAGTATTTCCTAGATACCAATTATGAGTTTTTCTGCATAAAAGCACAAATAACATTACATTTTATATACTATCTCACGACAGAGTTATAGTTCAACCTCAGGAGACTTAGTCCATCCAAATCAAATGATTTCCTGACTATCATAAGGCAAATCTGGCAATTCTCAAATACTAAGTGTAAACACCATTCAGTACAATCAACCCTCAAAATTTGTTTGAGCCTCCTCATGGTTTCAACCTCAAAATTGGCTTGAAGTTTACAACTGAAACAGAAACCCATTTTAGTCAAAATGGTCTAACTTCATGTTCCTGATCAATGTGCTAATCACAACTGTAAAAAGAAGCAAAATCCACTCTTGAGGAGTTCTTCCTCCTCTCTTCAGTGCTGTGTGTACTGTAAAAGCTGATGCGACCTGAAACTTGACCACCAAGACAAAACGGGACAAAAGCATAGGTAAGGCCTTTACAATCCAGCAACCAGTGATCCTATCCCAAGCTGAATATCCTCACATTTTCTTAAAGATCTCTCTGGAAGAGAGGGAATAACAAGGAAAAACTAAGACCACTGAGCTAAAAAATGAAAACTGAAGCAAGGGATAAGTAGCTGCTACTGAACTACTACTACTAGGAAAAATCTCAACACTTAACTCCAGTCTGTCAAAAAAGGCCAAAGTTTTAACAGCTATCACAAAATACAAAAGCTGACTTAAAGTAAAAACCACCAAAAAAGTGGTGATTTTAGTCAATGTGCCCACAGTACAGATACCCTTTAATGCTAATTAATGAGTCAGAGAGAAAATGCCTTTCAGATAATTAGGATTGCAACATCTCCCAAACAAAAGTATTTTGTTTAGTCCCTGAGAGCGGTGCTGATCTGGGAACAACAAATTCAATTCAACTAAAAAAATAATAAACTTAAGCCTTCAGACTAAATGCATGGATGTACTCTTGTCACAGCTATTGTACAGGAAGTGAGCTTATGCTGGGCAAGGAGGTCCAGCAGAACTGCTGACTGACCAAAAGAGGTGGTGGTGTAAACCAGCCTCTCCAGATGCTTCTATGTTCTTGCATTCTTCCTTCAGTGCCTACTTGCCACCGCTGTTAAAGTTCCATCACTTGCCAAAGTCACAAATCTCAAACATTATACCCTCTACAATGAAACTAACTCCCTTACACATATCTGCACAAACCTCAGCGACAAAAGTTTATGGAGTGCACTAGAGTATGCAGAAGCAAGGAGGACCATGTTTTTCTATATATCATCTTTAGGATTCTCAGATTTCTGAAAGCAAGAAAAAACAACTGGAAGACCAAAATCAACTTTTATCAAACATCTACTATGGGCTCTTTAAAAAGTACTAGAGATGTAAAACATTTAAGTATATTTTTGTATGTGTTTATTTACAATGAAAGTTAAAATCCAAAAGGCCTGAGTGGCACAGTCCCTTAAGCAACCATCTCTTGATTTTGGCTTGGGTCATGATCTCAGGGGTTGTGAGATCAAGCCCAGCATCAGGGTCCACACCGGGCATGCAGCCTGCTTAAGAGTCTCTCCTTCTTCTACCCTTCCCCGCCTCTAAAAAAAAAAAAAAAAAAAAAAATCCAAAAGGCATAAAAGTCGCCACATTCCAAAGTCTTTTAATCAAATATCTTAAAGACAGTCTCACTTTTTTGTTTGATAACTGTTATCTGGGCAAGGAAGTCTAAACTTCACTTATACATTTTCTATCAGAGTTCTAATCTCTGAAGGCACTTCCAAGAGTTAATATTAATCCTTATGGTCATAGTCTACACTAATTATTCAAAAACTGTCTGTTATACAAGATCTGATTTATTAATTTAATTCTCCAGATCCAAACTGAAGACAGTAAGCAAATTGTGAAATCTGCTTGTAAGAAATGATGATGAATTTCAGGACCTTAACAATGTCTTTCTTTTCCATCTATTCGAATTTTTATATTACCTCAAAGCATCTTCTGGGAATTAGGCCCTGGTCAGCCTCTTAACTACAGAGTAATTTTTGTTAATTTTTCTAGCTGAGATTTATTAATCCTGAAATAGACACAGAAATATACACAGACAAGGCTGCCTGTTGCCTCCAAGCCTCAAAGAAATTCCCCAAAGAGCAAAAGGAAAAGACTTCCAAAGACCATGTCAGAGGTAGGCTGTTCCTCCAGGGTAGGAAAAATGGAAGCACCTTGAGTTGGGCCTACTGCCACCCCAGAGTCTGGCCAACTGGTGAATAACACAGAATTGGAGGAGGAAGGGAAAAGAATGAAAGCCAGAGTAACAGCAAATAGATTGCTCTCCATCTAGGATGGCTTTAAAACATATCTTGCTTACCAGATAGACCATATATATTACTGAAGGTTCCACATTGACTTAAAGAAACTAAAATCCTAAATCCTAAACTAAAATTCAGTGAAAATCAATCCCTTTCTAGATAAATCATTCTAGACACCAAAAACAATATATAGTGATAAACTAGCTTGCTTCAGATTGACCAAAGAAATGTAATATATTGCAAGCTAGTTTTGTTATGTGTGGTGTTCTCATCAAATTAAGGTTTACATGGGATTTAGAAGTAATGAAAAAAATTAAAACTGACTCAAAAGGCTGGATGCTGTACTGCATAATGGTTTTTATTACAATGTTTAGCTCTAAAGTGAGCGACAAGACATTCTGGGAGAGGTATAAATCTCAAGTGCTAAATGTTTCAGAAAAAGGAGCACATTCGTTAGAGCTTCATAATGAAACTTCTTTACCAAAAAAAAGTCATAAGCTAAGGAACCAGAGAGCAACATGCTCTATCTTCCACAACAGATCTTTTCTGCAGGCAGACTGGGACCTAAAAAGTAGGTGAAGAACTACTAACAGTGTAGTATACTGGCTAGAAGCCTAGACTCCAAGGGCCATCTGTTCAAATCTCAGCTTTTAGCTGTGTGACCATGGGCAAGTTAATCTCTCTGTGCCTCAGTTTCCTCATGTGTTGGGTGGTGGGGATCGAGTTTGTCCTGTAAGATACATAGGTTGATGTCAGGCATGTAAAAGGTTTACAGAGTGCTTATTCTATCTACCTGTTTGGGGATTCAGTGGTTCTCCAAAACTAAATCAGCAAAAAAGTGCTTTCTTCCTGAACCAAAAATCCAGTCCTAAAAATCTGAGAATGTCAACTTTGAGCATAAAAAAATCCACCTTCCAAATCCTCTCCCCTTGCACACAAAACAGAAAACAGACAAGAGCCTTCTCTTCCAGCAGCTACTGTCATTTTTCATCAAACACATTCTGCTCTATCCAGAACTTAAGCCCCCTTAGGAGGACTAAGGCTGGATATTAAAAGTATTGGAATTAACTTTGCTTAAGATTTCCCAGTAACTGAATGAGTCACTCACTTCTTTAGAAACAGTAAAATGTCAAGGTTGCCAGAGAACCCCAGCCCCAGATGTTTGCATAAATCATTTCCAAGTGATCATCAAGTCAAAGCCAAAGGACATTATTCAAGATAACAGCTTAAGTAAAATATATCGGCTTTTATGCTTTTACTTGTAATGAAGAAAATTCTGAAAATGTGATATGGGGAGGGGGAGGGAATCACAGCAAGTTTAGCCGCCAAATTATACATGTCAGGCAGGGCTTAGAACTCCTTTTCCTATGGCTTCAGAGGGTTTGCCCCATTTTTAAACTTTTACTCAATCTCAGGAACGCACTGGACAAACTCTAAAGTCAAGATTTAAAAAGGCATCCCATAGTGCTTATCTCACTGTATTTTTTATTTTGACACGCGTTTAAAATATTTTTAATACCTTTCAACTGCAAAATATTTTGAGGGCTCTGTACTGATGACAGGATCCACGAAGAGGTGTTTTTTGTTTTTTGGTTTTTTTCCCCACTTTCAGAATTTTGGTGAAGTTAGTGGTTTTAATTTCAATTAAATTCAAGCGTTTTGCCTTAATACATCACAAGAACAAATGGCAAGGATACTCTCTGGTCACGTACATTGTCACAAAAGAAAAGAAAACCCCCGTCAGTTGTTCAATATGTCTGAGTCAAGTAGTTGTTAGATCAGCTTGTCACGGTTTTGAGTTCTGCCGGTTCATTCATTAAGAGAATACTATACAACACCCAGTTTTACTAAAATTTCTTTAGTGTACAGGTCATGGGCAAAGAACTTGAATCGCACACGTGGCACAGCATCTTTCTAAACAGCGGACTGTCTCTGTTTGCTTATTTTTAGTAATTTTATATAAAGACTTAAGACGGGTGGTTTCCCAACTCGATGGAGAATTTGACCACTGGGCGCAGGACTGAGCGCCCCACAGCTTCCGGCTGGAGTATAACACGCGCTTCCCTACTGGGCTCCCACGTCTGCTCCAAACAAACCCTATGTAATAGCTGAAGAATGACGACACTAAAATCAACCCTACAGATTCACATCTAAGAGGTCTGCAACACGTAATAAACTTTTGCTTCTTTCTCGAGAGACAGTGGGGTGAAAAAAACAGACCAGACAGGGTCTGCCTGATCAATTTCCGCGACTGGGGGCGCTCGAGGGGGGGGGGGGTGTCTGTGCAGCTTAACCCAGTGTGGGCCGAGGGGCTGCCTAACAGCGGTAACCCGGCGCTGCTTTCCAACCGGCAGGTGCCCGAGACCATCCCAACAGGCCCGAATGCGAGTGCGGGAACATGGCCACTGCCCCTGAGCGCGATCCCGCCTCCGCATGCTGCCCGGCACTTTGTTAACTCGGCCGCCCGGGAGGAGGAGGCTTCCCGGGTCGCGGCCACCGCCGTCCGAACGCTGCAGAGCCCCGGCTGGAGAAGGTTTGGATCCTCCTCCGGTTCGTCCTCGCCCTGCCCCGGCGCGGAGGCTCGGCAGGAGGGAGAGGAGGTCGCGAAGCAGCGAGGAACTACGGGCCCCCACGCCTACCCTCGCAGAGCCCCCACGCCGGTGCTTACCTGGGGAAAAGAGCCCTCGCGGCGCGGGCTCTTGGGGTAGTCTAAGTGACCCCGGTCCAGCATCAGGTAGAGCGAGAAGATCACCACACAGAAGATCGCGCTGCCGAACACGGTGAACTGGCGGCTTAACTTCATTTTTCCTCGGTAGACTCGGGGCCAAGACACTGTCCTCACTGAAGAAGGAAGCGGACTGTGGACTCCTGCAAGCGGCCGCCGGAGGCTCCCTGCTCCCGGGCTCCTGCTCTCTGCGCTTCTGGCTGCGGGTGCGGATCCCGACCGCGCTCCGCACCTTGCCTCCCCTGCCACCACACGCCCCCGGCCTTCGCCCGGACCCACCGCCCTCCCTGGGGTCGGGCGTCCCTCCTAAGGCGGGACCCGCCTGCAGCCCGGAAGGGGCCCCCGCAAACTTGATCTCGAGCTCAGCGCCCGCACCCGGCAGGGTGCGCAAGGCAGGCAGAGAAGAGGTCGCTGTCCGGACTTCCTGCCACCGCCGCCCCGACCGAGTCAGCAGGAAAAGTTTTCTCGACGAGGGCAGGCGTGTCCCCCTCACCCAGGAGGTGCGGGATCAGCGGCTCTGGGGTCGACAGCACGGAGCTAGGTCGGAACAGACTAGGGGAAAGGAACAGGGCCGGGAGGAGCCGGGCCCCACAACTTAGCGCCGGGACGGCCGGACCCGCCCCCGCGGCACCGCCCCCGCCAGAACGCCTTCCTGCCACAGCCGGCGGCGCCGCCGCCGCCGCCGAGGCCAGGCCGGGTTGCACCCTGGGCGAGGGGACGAACGGATACGGCAGGAGTTTCCTCCGAGCGCGCGCCCGCCCGCCGTCCTCTCCCGCCCCCCGGCGCCCCTTCCTCTCTCCTCCCGGACCCGGGCTGCGCGAGGGCGCAGGGGGCGGGAGGCGGCGGCGGCGCGCGGAGGAGGAAAAGGAGAGCAAGGAGAGGAGCGTCCCCGGAGAGAAGCCCGCTCCAGCTGCAGCCGCGAGTCCCCTCCCTCCTTCCCGCCCCGTAAATGCGGAGATGGCGGCGGCAGCTGCGAAAGGAAGCGCCGGTTCTCCAGCGCCACTCGGCGCTCCTACACCGCCCGCCACGAGCAAGAGGAAACAGCCGCGGCGAAGCGGCTGCTGGGTCAATAGGCGCCCGCAGCCCCGAAGCCGTACAGGCGGCTGGCCCCGCCCCCTCTCGACGCGCCGGGATGGGGGCGGGGCCTCCGGCGCCCAATCGCAGTGCGCCGTCCATCGGGCCCGCCCCGCGCCCGCCTTCCTGCGCCCAGGCGGAGAGAAGACCTCAGACGGCTTTTGTGAACTGGCAGGCAACCTGGGTGGAGGTGAGGCTCTCAGAGGCCTTCAGGCGCCAGCAGCCCCGGTTCTACAGGGGCTGAGCTTTCTCCCCACTGCCTTTTCACTGCCCAGGTTTCCTGTCCTTGAGGACCCGGGCCTGGCGTGCCTGGGACGGCAACTTGGTGAGGAGCTGTAGAGATAGAGGAGAAAGGGGCTTTGCGTTCTGCCCAGACTCCTCTTTTTTATGGCACGAGAACCAGGAAGCTTTTGGTGACCTCTTGGTGAAACCTGAGGGTAAGGAGACTGCCAAACGACAGCTGGCTACAGAGTCTCTGAGTGGAGCCTAAGAAGTGGTGCTTGTGCGGGTTATTTTCTATTGCCGCGCTATTCCAAATCTGCCCTTTTTGACTGCTGGGTGAAAATGGATCTGAGCCCTTTTAAAGTTTTCCTTTGCCCGCAGCCGCTGAAGCTTTGTCAGTAGAGGGCGCTGAAGAGACATTTCAGGAAGCAAAGGGATTTTCTTGCTGGTTTTGGTGTCCATGTAGGCAGGCCCTTACAGCGTACCTGGCTTTCTCCACTGCCAAGCTCCAATAATGCTTGGAGGTCAGAAGTTTCCCCCTTCATCCCTAACTCTAGTGCTTCTGTGGTGGAGGCGCTAAGGTGAGCCACTACCCCATGAACATCTTTCCAGGCTCTCTAGAGACAAGCTTTGTAGTAAGATCCACGGGGCATATTTCTGCAGGTGTTACCTCTCTGCCATTCAGTGAGAGGACTCTTCCCCTCTCCAATAAAGTCTGGAGGAGTTGGGGACCTTTCTTGGGGAACTCTAGTTACCAGCCCAGGGCTAGTTATAAGGTTAGCTCCTTATAACAGCTGTTTGTCTATTCTCAAGGGTTGTCTTCCCACTAGTGAATCTCTCATTAATTCTCTGTTATAGCTTAAAATGGTTTTTGCTTAAGCCTTTTTTATTTTTATTAAGCTTTACTTGTAACCCCAAGAGCTAGCCTTGGGAAAATGGGGTTAGGAATTTGGTTTGATTGGGCTTTTGGCCTGAGCTCAGTGCTGAACTCTTTGCCAAACAGAAATGAGATGCAAGTGATTCATGGCACACAGGGCCTTCCAATTAATCAGTTGCCTGTGGGTGATTGTGATTGAAGAACCAGCTGAACCTTTTCCGGAGTGGGGGGGTGGGGGGTGCAAATGACAGTGGAACTTAACTGTTACGGCTGTAAGGTGACTATAAGGACTGTGATGTGAGATGGATTCTTTTGAGTTCCTTTGAATACCTACAAAGAGGAATGACAAGCACAGATCAAAGTTATGGCACGAGAACCAAAGAGCTTCTATAACAATTCTAAAAGAGGCTCTTATTGTAGCAACAAAAATGGTGTTTCTGAAAATTGAACACAAAATTTTAATTTTGGGGTTACTGAATTACAACTTGCTTTGAATTCACAGATGTGCCAAGTTTCTCAAGTAAAAGTTCGGGTATTGATGATTAAATAATAGGGCTTCAAAACTCAGAATAGGTTGGACCCAGATGAAACTGGCAATCTTGAACCATTAAGTTATTCTGTGCCTCTCTTACCAATGACGGTGTCTGAGGAGGTGGGCTTTCTCTTCTTGAAAACTTTTTGACAACCCCACCTTGGGACAATGCCTTGAGAGGGAATTCACATTCTCCTCACAACCCACCACAATCATCCTCTGTTGCCACTACACTCTTAACTAGGGTCAAATCTCAGCATGTTTCTGGGGGATAGGTGCACACTGTGGTGAAGGAAGAAATAAACACCAAAATTGATACATAGGCAGAAGAAGTAATTTACCTTGTTGATACTCTATGTTGATACATAGGTAGAGAACTGGAGAACATGTGTGGGAATGGCTTCTAAAGGTGTTAGACTATGGAGGATGGAGTAGAACACTATATTGAGCCAAATTTATTACTATAGTGTTAATTAGATGTTTCAACGTACACAGCTAGAGGTGGTTGGTTGGTTGATTGATGGAAACCTGGACCCATTTTTTTAATTTAAGGTGCCCAAGTTTCCCAGACACGTGGAAAGGGGAATCCAAAGATTTAGGGAAATGTTATTCTGGATTTACCATATACGACCTGCATACCCTTCCTCAACTGCATTCCATCAAAGGCCCAGACACACTCCTTTCACTGAAAAATTGAGAACTAAATTAGAGGAAGACATGTGTCTTTGAAAATCACTATGGATGTTCCCCTCTGTAGGCCATGTATGACTACAGAGCATGCCACCACTAAGATGGACTTTTGTATTTCACTGGAGATGACAGGACCTGAGAATAGCAGAGGACAAGCAGTACTTGGGCACTAAATACGATGTGGGTGCATTTGCCTTAAAGGGCAGCAGGTATGTACAGTCAGATGCCTTACCCCACAGAGATGCCCTAGGAACAAAGTAGATAGCCAACCTAATTTTTACTGCTTGATATTTATAATAGCAAAAGCTCTAGCCCAGGTAGGTAAAATCTAACTTTAGTCGGCAGAGTGGACAATCACAGCCTCTCATGCAGTATTCAGACCTAAACCCGTTCACAGACCAAGAGCCCTTTGACTGAAGGAGAGTCTCCTTCAGGAAGGACTTTGCACAGATCACAGCAGTAGTACCAGTGATGGACCATCAGATCATGTTCAGATTTCCGCCATTATGTACAGTGTCAAACATCTATTTTTTAATCCTTAAAAAAAGTAAAATATCTCAATTATTCATATTGCTTATATTTGGAAATGATATTTAGATATAATGGGTTAAATACATTATATAAAATATATAATTTTACCAATTCTTTTTTTAAAAGATTTTATTTATTTATTTGACAGAGAGAGAGAGAGAGACAGAAGTCACAAGTAGACAAAGAGGCAGGCAGACTCCCTGCTGAGCAGAGAGCCTGATGCGGGGCTCGATCCCAGGACCCTGAGATCATGACCTGAGTCAAAGGCAGAGACTTAACCCACTGGCCACCCAGGTGCCCCTAATTTTACCAATTCTTTAAAAAAAAAAAAAAAGGAAAAACTTGTACCACTGCTACAATACCCATTTTAAGTGTTCGCCCAATCCTTCCCCAAAGAGCTGTGAAGCCATCTACTAGAGTGATAATGTGCTGGGAAAAAAAATGAAATGTGCAGATCTTTTGAGGTTTACTAGACCCTGGATCTGAACTGATGCTAATCCCTAAGAATACAAAATGCTACTTTTATGCTCCAACCACAGTTAATCTTGGTCAGTACTTAGATAAGTTTTAGCTCATGTTGGTTCTTTTAGTTCATTTGGTCCACACATGAACTTTGTGTTTATTTTCTCCATTCTAAAACTAACAATATTCCCAAGTAGGCTTTGTAACCCATGAGGTGGAGGCCATTACAGCAGTAAGGAGCCACATGGGACACTCCTAGAACTTTCACTGCCTTCCAAAATCGTAAACCAGAAACAATACCACCAGAAAGGACTTGGAAGAAGTCACATTCATATTTAACTCACCAGTTTGGCCACTGCATAAGTCACATGGATCTTGAAAAATGTGGATTACTGTGAACTTAACCAGGAGGTAATTCTGGCTGGGGTTGCCATTCCAGGTGCAGTATTTTTGCTGGAACAAATTAACACAGTCCCTGCTGCTTGTTATGCAGCTACTGATTTAGCTAATGCCATCTTCTCTATACTTATTTAGAAAAACCAGCAGAAGTAGTTGGCTATTACTTAACAGAGCCCATAGTATACATTCACATTGTTAGCGCAGGGACACATCAATTCTCCTTAATATAGTCTGCAGAAATGTTGATCATCTTCACATTCCACAAAACATCACACTGGTTCATTTTGGTTGTTCATTATGACAACATTATGCTAATTGGACCCGATGAACTGGAAGTAGCAGATATTTCAGATGCCTTAGTAAGATGTATTTGAACTAGAGTTCAGAAGAAAACCATGAGTATGAAATGATAACTCTAAAGAGGTCCTGGCCGGTCACCACCTTTAGGGTAGGACAAGTTCTGGGATGGTATAAGCTATACAAAACAAAGCAAACAAAAAACCACTGAGAAGTGAATCCAAGCAAGTGGTGTGGGTTAGAAATGATGTGGATTGTGCTCACTTCGGCAGCACATATACTAAAATTAGAAATGATGTGGATTGGAAAAAAAGAATAAAGTGATAGCTGCAGAGACTGGTCATACCCAATCATGGGGCTATGGAAGGAAATGAACAGCCCAGCTAGTAGAAGAGGAACACTCTAAAACCTGGGAAGTCAGGAATTGGGGAAGGAATCATTAAGCCTCTCTTGGATCTCACTTAGAGGACACCTGTCCTGGCCTATCATCTCAGAATGCCTTTGTAACCTTGAATACCCATTCTTAACTTAAATCCTAGGCTCCTAGATGTAAGGACTTAGATCCTTAGTTTTTAGACCGTAAACTAAGGACTGTTGCTCCTTCAGGTGGATGACTTCTGCCTGAAATGACAGAACAAGATTAATTTTCTGGATAGTAATGTGGTTCACCCCTAGCCTGGTATTCTCATCAGTCAACTGTGGTCTTTCCTTCTTGTCTAAGAAAAAAAGTTCTCTTGTATGCTTTCTCCAGACCAAAGCCACTGCTGTATTTCACTGATTGCTGCATCTCTCATTCCCTCTGGACCCTACTGAAAAAATCTTAACAGCTTTTCCTTCAGACACTGAAGAATTAAACCTTGATCCCCACGTCAGCAAAATGCCATTGCCGAAGTCACTACAAACTTATGTATTAGTAGAATCTAGTTCACCAGGAACAGTCCATACCAAAGGGCTAGGCTAGTTGGCTCTCATAGCCAGATTGTCCTCTTCAGAAGCAGCACTGTAGCCTACTTTGCAGGAAATTATTTAGCTCTAATCAAGGAATTTGTACACTGTAAGGGACACAAAAATGACCCACCCTTGTTGTCATAAATGACACTTAAACTCCTAACAGAGTACAGATGTGGGCATCAGACCTATCCTTGCCTGACAAACATAAACCAGTGTAAAATCTCTAATGCAAGTGATTATAGACAATCATGTTGCCCTAGACCTCCCACTGCCAGTCAAGGGAGAATATACTCAAATGCTAACACCTATTACTGCTCTTAGATTAATGAATCAGGAAAGGTGGAACAATTATCTTCTACCTTAGGGAGAAAGCAGTGTGGCTTTCTCAGTGTGGCTTTCTCAGGTCAGTCTCAACAACACCTGAGACATACTTAGCTGTATTGGCTCTGGATGGGGAGCCTTTTTACAATCTATCCTTCAGGTTAGCCTGACCATCTTGCTAGGCATCATGATCATGGTCATGGTCACTTTCATCTGCTGTGGCCTAAGATGAGTGGAAAATATTTGGTCCAAGCCCCTACAATCAATCAGTACAGTTAGTTAAGTAATCTCACAGGTGTCCTAAACTCCTGAAAATAATTCTTACTTCAATATATGAGAGGTCAGAGAGGGAGTTTTGGAGGTACAGCCTCGCCACCACCTGATCTTCCATGTGTCTATGTAAGCCAGACAGGCATATCTGATCAGTCTTGGTGGAATGCCCTGCAATACCTCCATGACCAAGGAGAGATAAGCTTCCTGTGAGCAACAGACTTCTATCAAACCATTTCTCATCAAGCTCCCTAGTTTCAGTAGAGCATAGGACTTTCCATCTTACTCCACCGGACTTCAATTATAGCTTCAAGCTTCTGTGTAAGTCTAGAAACTGTTGGGCTATAGTTTAGATGGTTTCTCAGGAACAGAACAATCCATCTCTCCTGTCTCTCTCATTAGGTCCTTCCAGTTCAATATTGTCCTGTGGGACTAGAGCTATAGGGAAGTGACACCGTGCTGATATTGTTTTTATTTATTTATTTATTTATAATTTATTTGACAGAGAGATCACAAGTAGGCAGAGGCAGGCAGTGGGGAGGTGTGGGGAGAAGCAGGCTCCCCACCCAGCAGAGAGCCCAATGTGGGGTTCGATCCTAGGACCCTGGGATCATGACCTGAGCTGAAGGCCGAGGCTTAACCCACCTGGGCACCCAGGCACCCCTGATATTGTTTTTAGTATGTATGTAATAAGTTACATTAATCCAGTTGAGCATATTGGCATCTTACTGACTGTATCTCTGGAAGTGTGGCAAGCCAACCTACTAGCTTCAGTAGTGATCCTTGTGACTCTGTTAGCTACAACACTGCAGCTTACCGACTATTCACCCACTTGTTAGAAGGGTAGTATCTTCCTAAACTGAAGAGTGAATAAAGCTGTTCTAATTATCATGTAGAAAAACAAGGTGAGCAAAATCAAGACTTTGGCATATTAGGACAACCAAACCCTGCAGGGTTAGAACAAGTGGAGAGAGAGACTGAAGACAGAGGAAAAAGAGTGAAGTGAAAGATCAAGGTAGTAGAGAAGAAGGTACAATGATGGAACCAATAGCTCTGGAAGAGAGAATCACTCTGGACAGGAAGAACACCCCCGCTCCAGCCCCTCTGAGGCCAAAGAAATCAGCTTCCTCCCTATTCTTTCCTATCATAGAGCTCCTGTGGTCTTCTTACCAGCTTACAGGTCTCCTGACTCATCTTATCCTACAGTTACCACTTTTTCAATTATCTATATTCTAGGTGTGTGAAAATGTCAGCCACATGTTCTTGCCTAAAATCCATCAGTAGTTTCCCAGCACTTTCAGATCTAATTCTAATCACAGTAGTATGAACCCTAAGTTTCTTCACATTCTGATCTCTGCCTTTCTATCCACCCTATCCCCTTACCCCCGCACTTTCACACACATTCCTCATGCTAGTCATGCTGAACAACTTGCTTTCTTCCTGTTGAGACAAAAAGGGCCACTGCATGTGTTTGTACAGACCATGTATAGACCATCGCTAAGAGGTTCTGTGTATATCATTGATATTGTCAATTTGCGTAGTTACTAGAATTATCTTCTGGAAGATGGCAGTAGAGTATCTTATTCTAATGAGATTAATATAATATGACAATTTTGTGATATAGGGAAATAAAATACCTTGAAGAAAGACCCAATTTTATAGCAACTTGAGCAAAGGTGTACCTCAGTTCCTTGTCTTTATGTTTAGAATACTTTTCAGCAGCCTTGTCCATCAGCAAAATTCTACTCATTCTACACAAAGAAGCTCAAACTTTATCTCTGTCTCTTCAAATATTACCAGGTATTTGTAATAACTATTTACTTCATGGTCTAGAGGTATTTGTGTTCTAATATCTTCTCTGAAATATCTAGTGTTGTGGGATTTTTTTTTAAAAGATTTTATTTATTTCAGAGCACGCAAGCAATCGGGGAGGGATGGAGTAAGAGTGAGAGAGAATCTCAAGCAGACTCCCAGCTGAGTGCAGAGCCCAACATGGGTCTCTGTCTCACACCCCTGAGACCATGACCTAAGCAGGAATCAAGAGTCAGATGCTCAGTTGACTGAGTTACCCAGGGGCCCCTAGTGTTGTGTTTTTAATGTTGGTCTTTATTCATTTTAACTTGAATGAGCACATGAGGTGTTCTGGCTCAGAGGCAGATTCCTTACTACCCCAGAGTAAATAAGAACGGCATGCTCCACTCTCTCGCTTCCTCCAGGTCTTATCCTTGGGGCGATATTATGAAATCCAATGAAATTTTTTCTACATGAATGGCCAGATGCTCTCTAGGCAAGGGACAAGAAGTGATTTTTCTTTATAAAGATAAAGGATGCAAGTGTTCCTCCTCATCTCCTAAAAGGTTCTCCTCTTTACTCCAGATAATTCCAAGCTCTAGGGTCTCATTCCTAGCTGGAATTTCAATAACTGTAAAGATAACACTCCAGTCTCCCTAACACCTTCAGCAGAATTAACCTAGATGCCTATCCCAGGATATAATATTTTGCTTTGAGGAAGATAAGAGAAGTTTTATTCACTCTTTGAATCAGAACAATTAGCTCTGTCATTAGGGAAACAAACAGCTAATCTTTTTTTTTTTTTTTTTTTTTTTGATGCACAGAAAGAGATCACCAGTAGGCAGAGAGGCAGGCAGAGAGAGAGAGGGAAGAAAGCTCCCTGCTGAGCAGAGAGCCCAATGGGGGACTTGATCCCAGGACCCCAGGATCAAACCTGAGCTGAAGGCAGAAGCTTTAACCCACTGACCCACCGAGGCACCCCAGACAAACAGCTAATCTTTATGAGATGAGAAACTGTATCTAGGAAAGGTAAGAGCAAACATTCTCTTTAGTGCACATGTTTCAGTGGCTTAGGAGGCTTTTTACACAAACACTTAAAAAAACAACTAAGTTTTATTTTACCTTATCTGGAAGCTGCATGGGGGCAGGGCCCATATCATATAGATTCAATCTGCTTCCTTCTCTAGGACACATAGCTTTTGTGACTTTGGAAAAGTTATATGATATCTGCAAAGCTCCATTTTCCAACATGCCATGTTGGGTTAGTGATAGCTATTTTTTAGCATTTCCTGGAGGATTACAAGAAGTAACAAATGACACGTTAGGAAATCATTCCCCAGATACCTTCCATTTTCTCTGGAAAAGGGGAAGAACAGTCCCATGAATAAGTGAGTAGGACAGAGAACATTTGAAATGACCACTACAGGAAGTAGATAATGGAGTCCCCATGGATAATTTGGACAGCATTGATATGTCATGGAACAAGTCTGCAAACTTCTCTCCCTGTTATTGATCCATGGGTTGAGAGCCCAAGGAAAGTTGACTGTGAGGGTGATCCAGCAAGAGTCGTTTGCATCAGAATACAAGAACAATGGCCGTGTGAGGAGTGCTCAGGGTAGGAACATACACTCTTTCCTTACCTACATAAATAGATGTTCACAACTGAGGTTTGTTAAAATGGGCAATCAGTGTAATCTTTGAACAGGAATAGAGAGCCTGGGGTGAGTTTTCTGGAAGGTATGAGGTCTAGCTCCCTTCTTCTGATGATGAGAGGATCTATAGCTATACAAGAGTCTCAGGGTATATTTGGTAAAACTGGAAAAGTTATCTCTTCCCCTGCCAGCTGCTATTTTAAGTCTGACTGAACACTATATCTAAGATTAATATTTGGAAGGGGTTAAGAACTTAAGAAAATTTTATAATTACAATTGCATAAAACTATAAAAGATAGAGGGTTCAGTCATTTTATCTCTTCCCCATCTAGAAAATCAATCTTCCAAGGGCCATGAGCACCTCTACACTTTATTAGTGTATGTCAAGAATGCAAGACTTCTGACAACTCTTGACTTGGGTCAGTTTCAGGATTGTGTTTACAGTGAACAACCTTGAGCAAGTAAGCCGTATCTTCTCCCAAATAAAGAGCCAGCTTGGTTACCAAACACTGTAAAAGCTCTAAATTCTCCCAAGTTTGGTATTCCTTAGCCTGTAACAGAAATCCACTTTGTGTATGGCAGCCATCTGGATCCCTTCCTTTAAGCCCTCTAGGATTTGGGAGACATGAGAAACTAACACCATCATCATGCTCATGCTGGTTTGACATGGTTTTTTGTCTCTAATGCAGGCATCTTGTGTTTTCTTCTGGCATCTATGAAAGAGTGACAGGCCCCAGACCCATCACAGATACTGAAACTACTTGCCTGCCTAAGAGAATCATGACATTGTTGGAATGATCTTCACCACCCTATGCTTTCCCTTCCATGAAAGGAAGCTGAGAGAGAGGATGAGTTCAGTAATGTAATTAACTTCTGAGAAGGTAAGGGAAAGAGAGTTAAAGGAAGAGTGCCTTTTCTTCATAATGTTTCCTCACTATTTGAAATTATTTATTGACTTACTTTATGTCTGTTCCTTCTAGTAGAATGCAAGCTCCTGAAAGTTGGGGACCTTTTGATTTATCACTGTATCTTAATGAATAAAGTTGTGTCTAGCAATGTCAAGGCTTAAGATATATTCATTGAATGAATTAATGATTATTTGGGCCTTGAGTTACTAGTTGGGGTGAATTGGTAGTACTCAAAATGGATTACTCTGGCTCATAATAGAAGTCTGTTTGCTCTCGAATGGCATTTAAAGCTATTTCTCTTGTCTTTGTGAATCAGCACTGAATCTTTATGTTCCTATAAGGGTGTGGGTTTTATTTATTTATTTTTTTTTACCAAGTCCTCTAAAGAGAATTTCCCCCAAATTATTTTACTAATTACCTTCATTACTAAAGGAAGTCCAATATGGGGATAGAAAGAAATTATCTCTATATAGCGAATGACTAGTGTATGCTCAGTGCTTTACCTGTACTGCCTCATTTAATTCTTACAACTCCATAAGCTTAGTATATTAATATCTACTTTATTTAGAAAGGATGTAGACACAGAGAAGTTAGACAACTTGCTTTAGAGTACATAGATACTAAATGGTATAGCTTATTTTTTCTGGCTTCAAAACTTTTCAATACTGCATTTTACAGAGTTATGATACTTTATGCCTTGTGAATAGATTTTCTAAAGTTAACATTTTGGATGTGTATTTGTCAGGATTCAGTGTAAACAGATAGAAACAATTTTAAGTATTTTCGTGAAGGAAGGTATTTAATAGAGGGTGCTTACAAAAATGAATGGACAGGATTGGAGAAGCAAGTGACAGACAGTGATTCCAGTACAATACAGAGTTGAGCTCTCAGCAGAGCTGTGACTGCTGAGGACTTTTGGAATACGAGTTTTAATAACATAAGCCTGCAATAGCAGGCAGAGCCAGAAAGCTACTGCTGTCCCAACTGCTTATTGTCTTTTAGGAAGCTGAGTAATGGGTCATGAACAACTGCTTCAGAAAAATGTTTGAGTGACTTTAATTATTAGAGAAATATAGCCAAAAGTGATCACAGAGATGCCCCAACTTCTCTTATGTTTTCTAAATCTTGCATGAATGTATCTAATTGCAGACCTAATTCATATCCATAGCTCTAGGTGCAAAGAAATCTAGAAACAGTTGTAAGCTTCCAGTCTCCGCATTATGAAAGATGCCATAAAAGGAGGGTGGAACCAACATTAAGTGAGCCAACCTGCAATATTTACCATGAGCAGTATTGGGAGAAATACAGACACAAATACATACAAGAAATACACAGAATTGGTGAAGATGTTTAAAACTGACTCTGTCCAGGAAAACCTATAATATGTCACTATTTATTTGAATGTCAAACTCCTAACATTAAAATCTTTATGGTTATGATTTATCTTGGGGAAAATATCCATGCACGTAATTACTAAGGCCATAAGATATCTAAATATGCATATATCAGAGAAGAGAAAATTATTTGTGGTGTAAGATCATCACTTTCATTTTTTTATAATAGTCCTTTGTTTGTTAACACTATTATTGGCATGATTTTTGGGCGGAGGAGGCTTATTTCCAGTAGGCCGCAGGTCTTCCTCTGGATTCTCTTTGTCTTGGGTTTCTCATATGCCAACAAAGTACTCAAATAGGAAAGGCTTAACAGTTTAGTACTCTAAAGCTTCAGAGACACTTAACGCATGCACACATTTTACATGGAGGCCCCAGGGAAGCAGAAAGATTTGCCTGGGATCTCATGGAGGCTGGATTAGAAGCCAAGTTTTCTGGCTCCCTGTCCAAACCTTTCCTCATCACAACAGAATCAAGCCGTGGATTGTATGCCTCCTAAATACAGAATGATATCATGTATGTGAATATGTGTGTGTGTGTGTGAGAGAGAGGGAAAGAGAGAGAGAGAAGGAGAGACAGATACCTTTACATCAAGTTCAATAATGGGCAAAACAGCTGTATTTTTCAGAAAACATACTTACATGTTAAGCATGAAACAAAGTGAGGAAATGTTAACCATCAAAGTCTGGTTAGCAGGGAAAGTGGAGAGTTGTTACTAGTAAAAGGTACGTGGGAAGTTGTGGGGTGACAGCAATGTCTCAGGAGACTCAGTTTTTTAATTTTTATTAATTTTGAAATGCAGTGAAATGTATTTGACTTTCTCATCTTCAGTAACACTTTGTTTTAGTAGAGCCAGGTTAGGTTCTTTTCATGGATGATTTTCTTTAACTCTCACTAGAACACTCTCATAGATGCACTGTTAGGATCCCCATTTCATAGATGAGGAAACTGAGATACAGTCTTCACTAACCTGTCCAGATCCACACAGCTAGATAGCAGAGCTGGTATTTGATTCATCTGGCTGCAGCGTCAGCTGCTTAACCATTCTTCTATGCTAACCACCAGAAACTGAGTGACTGAGTAAATTTCAGACCTTTCTTTTTATTATTATTTTACAATCACTAAAGTTATAGTTATGATAACCATGTTAATAAGAGAAAAAAGGAGCATGCAAAATTTATAAACACACACATAGTGATTACATCTGTTTGAAAAATATGTGTGCATAGGTACAAAAGACCAGAATGTACAATACCAATAAGTTAGGATGGTGAAAATGTGGGTGCTTTGTCCCCCCTCTTCTCTGTTTTCCAAATTTATTTTAAAGTGGCCATATGAAATTTACAGTGGTAAAATGTGCTGTAAAATAAATTTCCCATTTACCTAAAACATAAAATTTCATTTCCACACCCTTCCTTCCTACAGCTTTGTATAATCTTTAGAAGCCTCTTCTGCTCAATGAGTGACTTCATTACTAAATTGATGGCACCAGATCATTCTAGCTATGCAAATCACAAACCCACAGCCAGCTGAGGAAAAGGCGGATAAAAGATTACATTAAAAATTAAAGCTACGTGTGGAGATGTGGAGATAATGTGCTTACAATTATTTCTACATAGTTAATATTTATGCAATTACAAAGCCAGTCATGACATATCTTAAATCTTGAGTCCTATTCCTTTTGCCCTCTGATATTTTTGACCTTGAACTGAGACTGCCAAATAATATATAAAAAATGGCTGTGGGAGAAGCATTTCCTTTGGCCTATAAATGATAAATGCCTTTTTCTTAGAAAGTGATCTCATTTCTTCCTAGCCTTTGTTTATTTTCAGTGCGTTGTATTTTTTTACTCTGTTACATTCTGATCACCCTTGAAAGCGCTGGGCTTTCAGTCTTCCACAGTTTGGTTGTGTTGTTTTCTGGTGGTGCTGCTGTGATGTGTTTTCTGTCAGAGGAAATTTACAGGCACATTAGCCTACTTGACAGGCACAATGAGCCACAAGGCTCCCCTAAGGAGAAACTTCCATGTGCTGTGGGGAGGTTTTCTCGGTCTCTCCATCCCACCCTCCCTCTTACACGTTAATACCCAACCATGATTCAGACACAAATCCCAACCACTTTGGTTTATAGGAATTACCTTGGAGCCGGATGGAACTCTCTGGTTCCTGGTAACAGCGTTACATGAGTTCTGCATTAATTAATTCATATTTTTACAGTAATCTGGCTATAGTAGTTTGTGGATAAAACCAATGTCTTCCCTTACAGTTATACAGATACCAAATAAGAAATGGATGGGAACCTTTTTTTTTCCCCCCATGATGAGTCATTGACACAAAGTGGGGAAAATAGCATGCAAGAACTACACAAATGAAAAACAATATAATTAAATTCTATGGAGGGTGTTTAGAGAGAAAATTCTGAAACAATTTTCTCAGTGTGTCATAGAAAAATGGTCAAAAAGAATCAATGAAACTTATTAAAAATTCAAAAACATAAAATGAAACATAACTGAAAGGGTAAACTGTTTTCGTGGCAGATTCCAAATATATTAGAGCATTTCCCTACAGCTATTGGAGAGTGGCAGGCCTGTGCATTTTCAGTTTCATGTATATTATGTTGCCCCTAGGGGAGTAAATTTGTTAAGACATAGCAGTTCTGGTATATTTAGACCCTGACTTGATGTTAAGCTATCTCTTCAATTTAACATCTCCCAGGCCTTTTTATTAATTTTTGGAGGGTGATTTTATTTTGAGATCATTCTTTTTGTCCTTGATATATTTGGAATATAAGCATGTAACCATGTAACCTACAGTGATTATGTCCTTGATATATTTAGAATATAAGCATGTAACCATGTAACCTACAGTCTATGGCGTACCTAGCAGGCTCTGTCAGAAGAGTGTGTGGTTCTTGATCTTGGGGTCATGAGTTAGAGACCCATTTTGGGGTGTAGAAATTACTTAAGCAGATAAACTATTAAAAAAGGTTACTTATAACAGTCTTAAGTCACATGTAAATTTCTTGTTTGATTTTCTGCTAAGCAGCAGAGAGGTTATTTGCCTATCTAATCCATAATATTGGTCTGAGCTACTATATTTGTTTACTGAACTTGAATAATAAACAAATGAATGAAACATGCATTATCTGGAAAGTAAGAATAGTTGGCTTCCTGGTGGACTAACTCTTTAGAGAACTAATGAGGAACATTCTTAGTTGGGCCTTATGTTAGTTCAGGCTGCTCTAACAAAATACCACAGACTAGGTCACTTATAAACTACAGAAATTTGTGGATCACAGTCCAGCAGTTTGGAAATCTCAGATCGAGTTGCCATCAAGGTTGGGTGAGGGTCCTTTTCCAGGTTGCAGAGTTCTTACTGTGTCTTTGTCTTCACATGGTAGAAGGAGCAAGGGGGCTCTCTTTTATAAGAGCACTAATCCCATTCGTGAGGGCTGTACCCTCATGACCTAACACCTCCCAAGGGCCCTACCTGCTATTATCATCACTTTTAGGGCTTAGGATTTCAACATATGAATTATGGGGAGACACCAACATTCAGGCCATAGTAGGCTCCCTTCCCCTTTCTCTCTTTTTTTGAGACGTACGCTCTAAATTGTTTCAGAATTGCCAACTGCTATTGTTCTACTACTACTACAACTGCTAGCTGTTTTCTCACCTGTGCCTTTTCTCCCTCCCCATCTTTTAAAGGGACGAATGAGACTTCATTGGTTCTGGCAGCCTGGTGGTCCTTAGAAAGACTGGCTCATTCCTTAGACTCCCTAAGAGTGCGAACAGGCCACAGGTTCTTATATTTAGAGTGGTTTTTCCTTGGTCTGGTTTTCTGCTATAATGGTGATTCTTCTTTCTGCACTTTGACCTTTGTAATGACTGCAAGGATGAGGAGAGGAACCTAGTCTTCAAGCCTGTTAAGATGACTAGAGATTCCCTACAGCTAGTCTAGAGCAATGACAAGGGGTACCATTAATTGGCCCACCACTGGGAAATACAGCAAATGTTAAGAACAGGAATTGTTTACCCTCACACAAAGAAAACCATGGCACCAGTCACTGGACTTTTTTTATATACTGCTATTCTCCATCTAAGGGTCTTCAGAAATAGAATTCATTAATCTAGAGTGATACGAGTAAGACTTTTTTTCTGAAACAGAGGCCAGTTTAGACAATACCTCAAGGTGTTTTTAAATTTTTTGTTTGTTCTATTTTTTAGTTCACAGGGTCATAAAATAATGTCTATATTTTAACAAAGTAAATTTCTGTCCATATCTGAATCAGTGGGAGATTTTCTCTAATTTTACTGCTGAATTATTTTAACAAAATAAACATCAAACACCTCTGATGTGCCAGGCAGGCACAGCTGTAGATGCTGGATATATAGCATAATGTATGCATTGAATGTTCAGAGTGTAGACTGCATCTAGATGCTGAGAATTCTTTAGGCCCTCTCATGAATCCATTCACATTTTTGGTATCCACTCGTACTTTAAACTGTACTCAGTGGGTGTCTGGGTAGCTCAGTCAGTTAAGTGTCTGCCTCTGGCTCAGGTCATGATCTCAGGGTCCTGGGATTGAGTCCCACATTGGGCTCCCTGCTGAGCGGGGAGCCTGCTTCTTCCTCACCCTCTGCCGCTCCCCCTGCTTGTGTGCACTCTCTGGCTCTCTCTCTCTCTCTCTCTGATAAACGAATAATAAAAAATTAAAAAATAAAAATTAAAAAAAACTAAACTGTACTCAGGCAAACTCTCCAAATTGTGGGTTTAACTGGCTGCCTGCATCCCCTAGGACTACACCAAAGACACCAAGTTCTAGCTCCTTTATCCCAAACCCAGTCTACCGAAAGAGTTTTTATTGGCATGAGTGTGTTCAAGAGTAGAATTTTATTATCTCCTGGAAGTTCTAAGGACTTTTTTCTTTTGGTAACAAGAACTCTTTACTGAAAGTCAGTGCCCAGGTAGATGAAGTGCCAAAAAGGAGCCTAAAACATGCAAACATTTGCTCGTCTGGAAGTCTGCACTCATAACTATCTGGGGTGCTGCTACAAGATGGATGGAGAGGCAAAATTACTCACTTGGAAGCCTGGCTGTCAAGACAAAATCCAAACTCGGGAGCTTTTCTCCTAAGAACCCCTATGACATTTTATTCTTTAAATAAATCTTTTCTTCTTCTCCTTAGGTGAGAGATTGACATTTTAAGATCAATCATACCTCTGCTTTGCAGGGTTGGTAGACTTAGAACAGGATAAATGGAAATTAAGCAAAATTTCCATTTTTTTGAATAAAAATGCTCAAAATAGATATATTCTAATTCAGTCTAAAAGAGGGAAGCTCTTTCCCCAGTGGTCATTCTCATTACTGCGGTTATCTCAAGACCTTTTGATGTCAAAATTTCACCCTGTTTTCTCTAAAAGAACCATTCTGAGCACATGCCTGCTGTTTGAATAGCAGGAGAAAGCAAAGGAATCTCACACTATGCTTTTCTGCATCATAGCCAAGAATGTTTTAATGTTTCTAATATAGTCACAAGTTACCACCTTTCCCAGCCCCTCTCCATCATAATAAGTTTCAGCCATCCCTATAGGCTACAGTTGAATTATTTATTTCTTCCTGTTTCTTTTATTCAGTGGCCTCTCTCTCTCTCTCTCTCTTTTTTTTTTTTTTTTTGGTAATATAAGCTCTAGGCCCAATGTGGGGCTTGACCTCATGACCCTGAGATCAAGAATAGCATGCTCTACTGACTGAGATAGACAGTCCCTCTTCTTGTTCATAATGGTCTTGCTAGCATTGGGCTAGCATCTCCCAAAACCAGATTTGTTAATCACTTTAATTTAAAATTATTATTATTTTTTTAAATATAAGGCTCTCAGGCCATTCAGTTAGTCAAAGGACATTTGTTGAGAGCCTGCTATGTGCCAGGCATTGGAGTAGGTGCTGGGTACCGTAGATTTCCAGAGAGCATGCTGTGGTCAAAGGAGCACTAGAGGAGCATTAGAAAGTGCCATTCTGGGACCAGGCTTACCCCTGACTAGTGTGTGGGTTGGGCAAGGCCTCTAACATCTGGGGTTCCAGTTCTCTCACATGCAAAATAATGGGCAGAGAGAGCGACTCTTCTTTCAGAATCTTTTAAGTTCTGTTATTGCTGTTGGTTTGTTTAATTCACTGCAGTGGAAAGCCAATGGCCCCACAAGAGCAAATGCTTTTATAAGCCTTCCCAAAAGGACCTCGTTCTAATCCAAAGAGCAGTTTCAGTGTTAAGACAAATGCCTTTCAGAGACCCAAGAAGATGCTTAAAAGGGAATTCGGTCAAATATTTGAGCATATTTCCCCCTAAACACTTGCCTGCTTTCTAGTTACTCAGTCGTAGTATAATCTTCAAGCATGGAGGGTCCATTAGCATTCCAAACACTATGGTCTAATCTCCCAGGATAATAAGAAGTCAAAGATACAAAAACAAACAATAAGTCCAGATAATTCTGGACTTCCAATAGTGACAATTCATGGGGGCATGTTAAAACTCTACAGTTTGGTGCCACTTCAGCAGTTTCAACAGTTTCCATAGCCTCTGAGACTATTGGTATTTTTTTTGTTTGTGAATAAATTGAGCACTTGCTGTTTGTACAATATTGCATTGTTCCTAATTTGCAAGACGCTAGATAGTCTTCTTTTTTTTTTTTTTTTTTTTTTTTTTTTTTTTTTTTAAATTTTATTTATTTATTTGAGAGAGAGACAGTGAGAGAGAGCATGAGCGAGGAGAAGGTCAGAGGGAGAAGCAGACTCCCCATGGAGCTGGGAGCCCGATGCGGGACTCGATCCCGGGACTCCGGGATCATGACCTGAGCCGAAGGCAGTCGTCCAACCAACTGAGCCACCCAGGCGTCCCAGATAGTCTTCTAATATCATGTGAGAACTATGGTTTTTTTTTTCTGTCTTCTCACTATATAATATATATATATATAACTTCTCATTATAAAATACACCAGATGTATTTTATAAGATAGTTTTCAAGATGTGTCTCAGGTTATAAAATAATGTGCAGTAGTTTGGTATTGGGACCAGGCAGATTGTTTGAAATTCAATGTGATTCCTCAACTTCTGACATAAAAAAGCAAGGGAAAAAACAAAGGAAGCCTCATAGTGCTCTTTAGATCTCCTTGTTCTACATTTGTGGTTAGTTCATTTCAATTTCTTATATCAAAGGGATATAGTAACTTACCATACACCATGGATCAGTGGGAGGACAGTTTCTTGTTTCCATTTCTTTTAAAAAAAAAAAAAAAAAAAAAGACCCCACATATACATCATACATAAATTTTTAAAAAATGAAGAACAGGTAGTAAGTAGTAAGGTATGAGTTATATTGAATAGCTTTATTTCCCTGACTTGCTGATAACATTTCATGACTCTCTCTTCTTTTTTTCCTCCCTCTCACTATAAATATCAGAGCTGATGACTGACTTTTACTGCTGCCTTTCATGCAAACTCCTCAGGCTTGCAAATCAGCTACTGATTCTGGAAACCTTCTCCCTGTCTCCCACTCTTGCTCACATTGTTTCCTAATAATGGGGCAAAGGGGCCACTAAGAACACACGAACCTTGTATAGTACACTGATTGGAGTGGGAAAACTCGAAGGTTGAATTTTGGACACATTGCATCAGCTCATTTCAGTCCGTGTGGTTGCATGGTACAAGGGAGCTACCCACTTGACATTTTGCCTATTGGGATGATGTCAAAAGGGCAGCCTGGACAGGTGAACACAAATGGAGCAGAGTAGAAATGTTGGCAACAAAGCCTTTCTGCAAGCAGTAATTCTACTCTCACTTCAGACTGTTTCTCTTTAAAAATAACATTTGAAGATACTTTACCTTTCTAAAATGAGTCACCTTCCCTAATAATGGTCCAGGTTAACATTCTATCACACATATTCTCTAACCTCCTCCCAGCACCTCACACTCACATGCCTCTTCTGTCTGATCAAAACTTATGAAGCAAAGGCAGTGGGTATATTGGGGGGTGGGGTATATATAGACACACGAACACATACCACTGTTCATCTAAACCCCATGCTGATTTAGAAATGGAAGAATAGAATAATCAACTATGGTGATTAGCTTTTTTGAGAACATACTATGTGCTAGGCTGTATACTAAACATTTTATTACATACTTAAATACACACACACTATCATTTAACACAACTTGAGGGAGAAACTATAATCAGCTCCATTTTATAGATAAGAAAACTAGTAGGCAAGGCTGTCAGTTGAGTTTCCTGGATCACACAGCTGTAAAGTAGCAGAGAGGTATGCTAACCCAGACCCTGTGCCACTTTGCCAAAAACTCAAATACTTACACCACCCAACCTGTTGTGCAATGTATGTGTTATTTGGGAACTTGCTTCCAAATATTAAATAAACTGTGGGGCTGTTGCCAATCTTTTGGATTTGTGATAATTCCATTTTCCTTAAATGTGAAAGTTCCTCAAGTTACAGCTCCTGGAAAGAAACCTCTAAACCTCAGGCTCTTGGACTGTGCTGGCTGATATGATAGCACATATGGCTACTTAAATTAATGTAAGCCCCTCACTTCCACTAGACACATTTCCCATGTTCAGTAGTGGCTAGTGGCTACTCTGCTAACCAGCACAGTCATTGGACATTTCCACCATAATAATAGTACTGCTCTAGAAGACAGATAACTGAGGAGATACAAAAGAGCAAATGATCCTTGAGCCCCTTCCAGAAAAGGAACTGACATGTGTTTCCAAGGACAGACGTTTATGGAGTGCTTGCTCCTGGCCAGACACTGTGCTAGGTGCCAAGAGCACAATGATCAATACGGATCAATGAGGCAGACATGATCTCTACCCTTCCTGGAACTTGAAGTCTCTGCTAGAGTCAGTCACCTGAGGTGAACACTGCTGTGGTAAGGGAATCTAAAGTGCTTGGAGGCAGAGAAGACCTAGAAGATGCAGCATCGAACCCTGGCTTTGGGGCAGGAGTCAGGCAAGGTTTTCTGGAGAGCAGGAAATGTAAACTAAGGTCTGGATTATGAGAAGTCTCATGAACCAAATACTAAAGGAAAAGTGTTCCTCACTGAGGGAACAGTCTGCGTGAAAACTCAGATACGGGGAGAGACCATGCCCTGCTCTAGAGGAGTTTAAAGAAGTCAGTAAGGGGCACCTGGGTGGCTCAGTGGGTTAGGCCGCTGCCTTCGGCTCAGGTCATGATCTCAGGGTCCTGGGATCGAGTCCCGCATCGGGCTCTCTGCTCAGCAGGGAGCCTGCTTCCTCCTCTCTCTGCCTGCCTCTCTAACTACTTGTGATTTCTCTCTGTCAAATAAATAAATAAAATCTTTAAAAAAAAAATAAATTAAAAAAAAAATAAATAAAGAAGTCAGTAAAATCACTTTCTCCAGTCTGTTTCTCAGAATGAGAGCTTGGATAAAATCTCTTTTTTTTTCTTTGTATTTTAACCAAGTTATTTTGCATGGAGGGAAGGCAACAGAGAAGCGAATAGCGAAGCCTAGTGCAGAGTAGGTATACAGGAGCCAGAAATGTCTAGTAACTCTCCCTTACCCCTCAAATGCTCCAATACAAAGAATGCACACAGACAGGAGCCTGTGTACTGTTAATAACAATGCAGTAGCCACTTAATATGAAGGACACTTGCCAGATACTATGCAGGACAGTTTACTGGCATCATTTTATCCATTCCTCACTATAAGCCTAGCTATTTCCCTACATTTATGCTTACATAATTAGAAGCTGGTAGAGTGACCCATGAGACAGAACAGCCTGAACTCATGAGCTCTTCTTCTGCCGAAATGCCAGGTTGTAGTCTCCTCAGGTACCACTTCTTCCCTGCCCAGGCTAGTACCTCCTAAGATGACCAGTTGGAGGGATGGTTGAACTCACATGAAGACATGGAAGAAAAGCCGAAGAGTAGAACTAAGAAAACTTGTGCTGCAGAAAAATTAGTTTGTACCAAACTAAAAATAAAGTGTAACCCCAAAAAGGAGTGGCCAGGGGAAATGCCCTCCTTCTTTCAGAACCTACCTGTTAATAGTTAACCATTTACCAATACTGATTAACCCCAATAGAGGAATTTTGCTTTTTAGCCTTCGAGTTTTCCAGGAAAGTATTAAACAAGGATCACTTGTAGTTGTCATCTTATCTAGCAATGATCAGACAGATTCAAAACATTTATGATTTACAGTGGGATAGTTCAAGCCAACTTTCTTCACAAACTTCCCTCTGAGATTGTCTCAATCTGTTGAAAACTGTTTTATGACTCAACCCAGCTAAAATTTCAGCAGCACGTATCTTCGGATAAAACGCTTCATTCACATCAAGCAGTAATTAAATGTGCAGGGCATGAAATAAGCAGCAAGTTTGGCTTCAGAGACATCTTGCAATCTGTAAACGATCCAAGATAGACCATATGCCTTTAAATCTAGATGACTGCATATGTATCCAAGGGAAAGCTAACTGCCATTTCTGCACAAGAGTCATCAAAAGATGAAAAAAGGAAAAAAAGATTAAAATAGATTTATGTAGCTTGTCTGATAAATGTATATTAATACGTATGTGCGCTGAGACTTGGCAAATGGCTCTTAACTTTCCCTTTTGGTTCTTAATTCAGTTCTTCTAGAGAAAATATTCAAATTGACAACTTGAACCAGCATTATCCTTTAGTAGCTCATTGCAATGGTCTGGAGTAGCTATTTGGACAGAGTTTTTCCGTCCAGCAAGTGTTCCCACTCCTCTAGTTTTGGTTCCTTATAGAAATCTCTCCCCCATTCTACACTGGGACTGGCCACCACCATAACATCCGATTCCTAAATAGGCTTGCCATGCCTCAGAGGGGTGATTGGTTTAATCATGAACATGTGACAGAACAAGACCTGTCTGATCTCCCAGAGATTGCTGTACAAACAAAGGAAGGAGAAGTCTTCCATGCATGGGCTTACAAAGCTAGGAGGATGTGAGAGCGGGGCTGCTGGTGGCCATTTTGCTACTGCACGAAGAGAGCCCATGTAAAACAATCAAGCAGGGAAAAGCAGAGCTGCGAGATGGAGACAGAGTGCTGACCACATTGTTCGAACTTGTGGATTCCATCATGTCTGATGTCACTTCTTGAGTATTGAATGAGTTAAACCGTGACTGGCAACAATAGGAGGTGCTCAATAAATGTTATAGCCCATCTCTTTTCCTCCCTCTTGGACTTTGGCATCTGCCAGATAAAGATTCAAACCATCTTTGGCAACCAACACTTCTGTTTTGGGCTTTTACAGGAAAGTCAGTAAGAGAATGGAGAATGATGAGCACAAAGCTGACCCCTCAGAGCAATGCAAGCTCCCTCTGCATCTTACAGATAGCTCTTCGGAAGCAGTCCTTCTCTGCTCAGCACACTCTCATAGCTTAGACAACTGCCTGGTCCAGAATCCAGCTGGTACGAAAAATGACACTCTGTTTCCTGAAAGAGCACGATGAGTTGGCCATACCCTAAAGTGGGACCTACTACAGGAAGCAGGCTATATAAGCACCTCGTTGGGCATGCAGCTTTCCAATGACCAATCATATGAAGGTGTCAGTCTGTGCTTGTTTGGCTGTTTGCCAATGGCACCATTCTCTAGAAAGCAGGCAATCAAGACTATTAAAAATACATAACTTATCAACTTGACACAATGTTTAACCTCATGAAAACCAGACAGCATGGTGGTAATTAGTGCTAAATACTAACAGTGGCTTAAAATTCAGTTATGACAAGGCAGGTAAAGCCACCACTACTGAATGATGTTTGTAACATATACATCCTCTCACACCTGCAAGGTTGTGTTGATAAACCATTTGCTTGCCTAATAAATGCAGTGGTTGATGCTCAGATTGGGTTGTTTATGTGCTATAGTCTGTGCAGTATGAAAATCTTAAAGGTAATTTCTGAGATCTTATGTTTGTGCTTTTTCAGACTCAGTAAGTAGTGTCTTAAATATTGTAGGATTTCGAACTGGAACGGATCCTTACAGGTGAAAAAAACTAAGGCTCATAAGGATTTAATGAGCTAAATGGCAAGGCAGGGACTTCTGGTTTTCAGCTGGATGGTTACCTCTCTGTCACACCCCACTCTCACTGCAAAGACATCAGAGTTGGGCTGGATCCTCTAAGACATCTAGTCCAACCTGCTCATTAACAGGTAAGGTAAGGAAATGGGGCCCAAAGAGATGAGGTTTTCACCAAAGGTCAGAAAGGAATCAGGCTAAAACTTATTGACTCCTGGACCAGTGCTCAGTCCTTATTGATATGGATAAAAAGGCTTATTGAACTTAGTTGTAAACACAAGTCGTCCCAAACCAGTTAATTTCCATCAAGAGGCCAACAAGTTAATGAACACCCCTTCATCACCAGGGAAATCTGGCAGCAGATAAGGTCTTGCAATAAAATGTTTTAGAAAGATGGGGTCTTCAAGTCAAGAAAATGCATGGTAATGTATAACTAAACAGCTGAACTGAAAGACTATAATCCGCCAGGTGTGTTGTGGTGTTTTATTTTTCTTACAGTCACTGAGATCTAGAGGCTGCAGCTATTTCTGATACTGAAACTTCACTGACTTCAGCAAAAAGGCCCTTAAATGGCCTAAAGCATCAAGTCTCTTTTCAGTTCTTGGTTTCTAATTTATTCTGATACGGTAGACAGGGTTAAACTAGAGCGTGTGTGTTGTTGTTACAGTTTAAAGTTCACAGCTTTCTAAATTCCTATAGGATATGTGTATACCAGGTAGAGTCTACATAACTGTAAATAAGTCTTGGTCTCTTTCTTCCTCTCCTGCTCTTTCTGAAAATTAGAGGAGTTCAGTCATTCTATCTAAGGAAGAGGGGGAAGGTGGGAAGCAAGTCTCTGAGTTGCCTGTCCGCCTACAGAAGAACATGAACATTGTTAATCAGCATTACAGGCTTGGCTTTGCTTCCCAGGGAAATGGCTGGTAGAGATACAAAATGTTTTAATCCTTTCTAAGCAATGTTGTCCTTGGTGATAGCTGGGAAGGAGGGATTTCTTCTTTTCATTTATACCTTTCAGCAACCTTGTAAAGTTTCGAGTTACGTACAGTAAGAACCAAACTAATGTCAAATTAGGTTAATGAGGAATTATCAACTGCTTGCTCTATGCCCAACATTTTCCTAAGCCCTACCGAAGGGACAAAAAATAATATTGCCCTTGTCCTTGAAGAGTTCGCTACCTTCATAGAACCGCAATATTTAATAACAAAAATGATAAACTATTGCTGTTCCTTGGGTGTAGTGCATTCTGGTAGGGCTGACCCTCATCCAGTGGGGTGTGACTCTGGGAAGCAGTCAGAAGGCCAGGGAGGAACGGAAGGTAGGTAGTTCTGAACACTAGCAGTAGCCCAGTTATGAACACTAGAGCTGTCTCACATGAACTTATGAAAGGAATCATCTCCATTTTTTTTTTCTTGCTTGCTTTGGTTTCCTGCAATGAAACTCTTAAGGCTACAATGTAAGGGGTGCCTTGACTCACACTTCACCCCTTGGTCCATATGTCGTCTTTTATGTGGCTCAGAAAGTGGTGTTCTCAGAGCTGCAAAGAAATGGTGCAAAAGAACCCCTTCGTTCTTGGTAGTAACACCCTTGTTACTATCTGATCCTGAGTCATGAGCCTGAAGTGAGTGTAACCTGTGGTCTTGACTCTTTTTTTACTGAGAATAAAAATATATTTGTCATTTTCCTTATTTATGTATTTTTTTTTATCTCCCTACCCCTTTGTCTTTCATGCAAATAATTCCCTTGATGGGTCCACCTTATTTGTACTTCACTTATATTCTGATTTATCTGAGTTTTGGGTAAACAAAGCTAAGGTTAGCAGCTACAACCCATGAACCAAGAATAATCAGTCAACCCTATTAAACCTTTTGGAACAAAGTAGATGTGCCTACCAGCTCCCCTTTCTAAACTGCTTATAATAAGCTCCATTATGGTTACTAGAAAGGACTTTGGAGATAGACCCAAGCAAGATACTGGGGGTTCCCAAATAAGTTCTTTGATTTCTGAGTTTCTACTTTATTATCTCTAAAATAGGGACAATAATAATCCTCCCTCCTAATGATGTCAAAAGGATTAAATGAGGTGCTGCATGCAATGTGCTAAATACTATACTTGGTCTATGGGTGAATAAAAAAAAGCCAATGCAATATTGGCTTGGCTTTTATTTTTATCATTACCCTTAACATCAATCTGGATGCTCTTTTCAGTTCAATGTTATTGTATCAAAAATTGCTGGCAGTGAGTCAGAAAAAGGCCACAGTGTGCTCTGTCATTGGTAGAAGAAGAGGGAATGCTGAATTCAGGCACAGACCTATTACAGATGAACTCTAACAGAAATTTTTATTGTTCTATCAGCAGTATAATAATACCAAAAAATAGAAATAAGAAGCAAAGCACCTACTACTCCTCCATGCTAACACATTAATTATTATTTTTCTATATTCTTTTTTGATTTTCTCCATCACTAGACATAGTTTTGCAGTTACACTTTTAGCAGTTTGGATCTATTCAAAAAGCACATAAATGCCCTAGTGAGCACCGAATATTAGTAAATTTCAAGTCTTTCTGCCTACTAAACATTAGGCCATATTCTAAGGTACTAGGAACACAAAGAATACAACACCTTGAAAATTTACAGTCTATCTAGATAAAAATACAGTTTTTGTTTTGGTATCATATTTTTTCCCCCCATACCTCAAGGATTTTCACATGTTGCTGCAGAGGAATGGAGAAATAGTCACAAAACAAAAGATAATGCATATTTCAGAGCTGATAGCAAAATAGAGAAGTGACTGGAGAATGTCTGACCAATGTCTGTGTAATGGCTGGTTTCATTCAAAGAGGCATACGAATGTCCTGCATTAGGAGTCATTTATATCACAAAAAAGATAAAGTGAGAAATAAAAAAGAATGAAAGGAATTCAGGTAACACATGCATTGTGGGGTATCTGCAATAGTGATGACTTGAAAATAAATAGAAATAAACAATCAAAATGTGAAAAAGGGACTAGCTATAAAATTGAAGCCATTCATGAAATAGACAAGGAAAACTCAGAAACCTAAAGATAAAATTACTTGTATTCACTGTTAGTTTAATGTTTATAGGTGCCACAAAAGGGGGTTATCAACCAAAAGAGAGAAATCTATTAATAGAAAAGTAAGAAATCAATTGCAATGAAAGAAAAATTGTTAAAGGGGCACCTGGGTGGCTCAGTCAGTTGAGAATCTGACTCTTAGTTTTGGCCCAGTTCATGATCTCTGGGTCCTGAGATCAAGCCCTGCATCAGGCTCCATGTTCAGTGGGGAGTCTGCTTGAAGATTCTCTCTCTCTACCCCTCCCCATCCAAATAAATAAATAAATCTTTTAAAAAACCATTAAAGTATCAAAAGCAATAACAACAAACACTCTACAAATATAAATAAGATAAGTGGGAAGCACTTGGTACATATCATAGGAGAATTTTTAAATTCTTTTTCACTCCAAATTATCTTGTTATTACTGCATTTCTCATGGAATCACATGAACAATTAGGCAATGTGCAGAGGCTCAGTTGAGATCTTACTGATCCATCACCTTTCTGGTAAACATTCTTTGTCATCAAAAAGAAAATTATATAACTGACCATTAAAATAATCAACTTCATTAAATCTTAGCAAACTCTCACCCAGAAATGAAAGTGTAAGTGAATTTTACTGAGAAAAGTAATGCTTCTAGGAAGGTTATTGCTTAGTTAATTAGTTTCCAGAATAATGCTAGAGAAGCCCAATAGGAATTGTTGTTGTAACAGGGCTGGCATAGGTTGAATATTAGTAAATTTCAAGTCTTTCGTCTGATCAGTTGATGTCCATGACTCAAAAATAGGATGGACAATTAAATTAACATCAATCATTTATTATAAATAATCTAATAACAACAACAACAAAAACCTCAAAATACCTTAAATGTTCATAAATTGAAAATTAAAATTTATAACACATCCAATGCAATAGAATAATAATTAGCTATGAAAATAACATATATGTGCCAAATATATATAAAAATTTTACAGAAGTCACATGAACAATAAGGATATATAATATAGAGAGATGTTAAAGATATGGAAAGGTATTCAAGATACCCATTAAATAAAATATTCTAATTATATAATGGCTTCATATACATATCATTTTTGGGGCACCTAGTTGGCTCAGTCAGTTAAACATCTGACTCTTGATTTTTGGGTCAGGTCATGATCTCAGGATCATGAGATCAAGCCCCACATTGGTTTCCATGCTGTGTGCAGAGTCTGCTTAAGATTCTCTCTCTCCTTCTTCTCTCCCTCCCCTCAACTCACATACTCTAAGTGAATAAATAAATAATAAAATCTTTTTTAAAAAGTTACATATCCCTTCTAAAGGGATATTACATATTCATAAAATTATTTCTGGAAGAATACACAAGAGATTGTAAATAGTGACTACCTCTAGAATGAGACTGTGTTGAGAGGTGTATTTGTGCTTTTCAGTTTATACACCATCATACTGTTGAATTTTTAGCCATGAGCATGAATTACCATAATAATAAACTTTAAAACTGAAAAAAAATTTAATGAAAAATTACATAAACAGTTAATGGCAAATGGCAAATGTATCAAAAAGCAATTGAAAGCTTAATAAAGGGAAATCGCTATTTGATCCAAAAAGGTGAAATAAATAATTTTCTATGAAAATAAATTTATCTCATGATTCTAAAGTAGAACAACCATAAAATAAATGTTAAACAATACATTAAACACATTAGTTGCCATGTGTTAACAGCACTAAATTACGAGGAAAACTGTGAAACTAATGATTCTTTTTTAGTCAATAGCTTTAATTATCAAGAATTAAATACATAAATGGAACTTTTCTCAAAGAACTTTATGAATTTTCCTATGAATATGCATCTAAAAGACAGAAGGCCTCTTCCCTTCTTCCTAACCACACTCACGCACACACACAGCTCTGCCATGCACTGTCAACATATGCTCACTACTGAAGGGAAATTTAATTTCATGACCCACCTAAAATATCGACATCTAAATGTAGACATTCTTTTCATTGCAATAGCTGCTGCAACCATACCCTTACATGGTAAAAAAAAAACATTCAAAGAGATATATACATTTTTGGAGTGTGTCACATGGTAATTTAACATGTGGCACTTGCAAAGGATGGGCCTTGGAGTAAGAGGAGGTGCTTTCTTGCACTACCTATTCTGGGCCAAATCATGCCCGTGGTCATCAGATGTGTCTATTCATTCCTTTTGGTATTTAAATGGATCCTTGTAACATAAAACTTTGTAGTGACAATGCAAAAGGCAAAATAAGAATGCCTGGATCCAGAGCGCCTGGGTGGCTCAGTGGGTTAAGCCGCTGCCTTTGGCTCAGGTCATGATCTTAGGGTCCTGGGATCGAGTCCCATATCGGGCTCTTTGCTCAGCAGGGAGCCTGCTTCTCTCTCTCTCTCTCTGCCTGCCTCTCTGTCTACTTGTGATTTCTCTCTGTCAAATAAATAAATTTAAAATAATCTTTTAAAAAAAAAAAAAAGAATGCCTGGATCCAGACTGGGGAATTATTATATGAAATCATAAATAGGTAATTACACATATAAGTATATATATGTGTGTGTGTGTGTGTGTGTGTGTGTGTGTATAACTATATGCTTCTATATATAATATATATATCACATATATAAAAATATATATAACTATATGTTTCTCTCAATAACCCCAAATCCTTCTCATTAAAAGATGGGTAAAGACTTGAGCCTAGTCCCATTTGGATTCTCACCTTCTTGCTTATATTCCACTGATTCTCTTTCATATCCTTAAACTGTTATTAGTAACTTATTATTTTTTTTTTTTTTTAAAGATTTTATTTATTTATTTGACAGAGAGAAATCACAAGTAGATGGAGAGGCAGGCAGAGAGAGAGAGAGGGAAACAGGCTCCCTGCTGAGCAGAGAGCCCGATGCGGGACTCGATCCCAGGACCCTGAGATCATGACCTGAGCCGAAGGCAGCGGCTTAACCCACTGAGCCACCCAGGCGCCCTTAGTAACTTATTATTAATGATCATTCTTGTTACCATTTTTTGAGAACCTAACATATATTGTTCATTGTACCAACCATATTGCTTGTATTTACCAAATTCTTACAATTTTACAAGGAAGCAAGGGCTCAAAGAGGGTACGTGGGTAGTAATTAATAAATAATAATAATTGTAATAAATAATCAATAATACCAAAACTAAGATGAGAATACTGTTGTACCATTTAGGGTTCTGGGTTGCAAATGATAGAATCTGATTTTGCCTAACAAAAGCACAATAGTAACCTACTAGAAGATTATCAGACACCTCACCATGTCTATGAATATCCTTCCAGAAATTTTATACACACACACACACACACTTTTTCCCTTTATTATTTTTATTATTTTTCCCCTTAAAAAATATGTCATATTATGCTGGAGAAATGGGCTCAAAACTTATTGGGGGAACAATGGGGAGGCTAGACAGTCAGAACTTTAGCCCAAGTCCTGCCACTTGTTCATAATAGAAAATAAAATGGACACAGTGAATGGCCACCAAGGAGAATGGCTGAATAAGTTATGATGGAATTAATGGAATATAATGCAGTCATTAACAAAGACAAATATCTTGGAGATATTTCCATAAAGAGTTGCTGAGTAAGGAAAGCAAGATACAGGAAAGCATCTATAATATAATCCCATCTTTATAGAACATCACAGAGCCTACATATTTGTACACACATATATGAATATGTATTTTTCCACATATGAATACATGACACAGATGATACAGAGAAGAACATGGAAGGATATATTCTAGGTTGTCACCAGAAGTGTTTGGCTGAGGTTGGGCAAAGGGCAGGATGAGGGATGATAGAACCAAGGACAACAAGAAACTGATAAACACACTGTGTATACGATTGCATTTCTGCATTTTTGCAGAAACACAACCACATGTAGTTGTGTTTATATGTGGTACATGTAATAAATAATAATTTTTTAAACCTCAAGGGCAGAGTCTGGTTAGGATTCTGTGACTGTTGTGGCATCAATACAAGCTTTCTACATCTGTGCCTTTTCTACATCCTTTGCTCCAGAAGGAATGCATCTGAAGATGGAGAGCATCTCCTGGTCTGAGCAAGTATATTGGTCAACTCAGCTGCATAAAAAACACCACAGGCTAGGTAACTTAAATAATAGAAATTGACTTCTCACAGTTCTGGAAACTAAATGTCCAAGATCAAGATTCAGCTGATTGAGGTTCTGGTGTTCTTTCTTCCTGGCTTGTAGACAGCTACCATCTCACTGTAACCTCTCCTAACCTCTTCTTGTGGACCAAGATAGACCTCTTTCTCTCTCTGTCTCTCTCTCTCTCTCTCATTCTCTCTTCCTTTTCTTATAAGGCCACCAGTTTCATAGGCTAAGAGCCCCACTCTATGATGTTATTTAACCTTAATTACCTCCTAAAGATCCTGTCTTCAAATACAGTTACACTGGGATTAGGGCTACAACACATCAACTTTGGGGGAGATACAAATCAGTCATAGAAATGAAGCAGCTTCTTTATTTTTTATTTCATCATGGAAATCTAGGTCCTGACTCATACACACAGTGTTAGATTCTCCAAACACTTAAAGGTGGTTTGGCTGGGTGGCCAATGACACTTGACTCATATGCAGATATCTGACTCTAAAACCCATGTACATTTTCACTATGCCAGATAGTTTCCTCTGCAAAGATAATTTAGTCTCTCTGTGTTAATACTGTATGTTTAGACTTTAGGTATAAGGTCTTTGACAAGTATATTTCTATTGCATGAGCTACCACTTTTCCTAATTTGCTATTGTACCAATCCAAATTTAATCTGTGGCATAACTGCTTTTAGATTTTTGGGGGTGGGGTGGGGGTAGGGTTAAGGGATATATTTTATTTTCTATATTGTCTCTCTCTTTGCTGTGTGCTGATAGTAAGAAGGTTATACAGACCTTGCTGACTTTTGGAGAGAAAATATTCATTTATACCTGAAAAAAATTCTCCTTCTGAGTGAAAATGACTGGCTACAATGCTCTTTCTTTAGTCACATTATCAAATACTCCCTGGATACAGTCATGACAATTTTGTTATTTAATTATTTCATATCTGCCTTAATGGATTAAGCCATTGCACCTTGTTGTTATTGTTTTGCAAGACCCTTTGGTAGATCAAACATCCAAAATGACTCCCTACACTCTAGTCCAAACACAGTTTCTGTGAGGCTAAAATCCATGCAGTCATTGTAAATGCATAAAAATTCTTGGAAATCTATTGAACATATGTAACAGATGTTACATAATGGATACTAAAATTCAAAACTGTTTCATAAAAACGCCTCTGAGAAGAGTAAGCCAGAAAAGTGCAAAAGAATATAAATACTATGCTACCATTTGTGTAAGAAAGAAGAAAGCATTCCCATACCTACCTATCTTTACAAAATGAAACAGAAAGATATAATGGGCTGAATTTGTTCCCTCAAATTTCATATGTTGAAGCCCTAATCCCTAGTACCTAAGAATAGTTAGGGTGTTTGAGGAGTCTAAGTTAAAATGAGCCCGTTAGGGTGGGCTCTGGCCCAGTCTCACTGATGTCCTTGTAAGAAGAGATGAGGACACACAGAGACAGCAGGAGGATGAGTGAGCAGAGGAGTGACCATGTGAAGAGGCAGCAAGAGGGTGGTTAAGCAGAGATGCCTCAGAGGAGTGCACTGAGTATGCATATTTTGGTGTCTTAAATATTCTTTTATCAAAAGGAACCAGGGCTTCTTAGAGAAAATACCAGAAGACTGGAGCAGAATAGGTACAAGGTGAACATACAAGGTTTTATTGTGCCAGAAATAGAGAAAGTTATTTTTAAAAAATGATAGGGATGCCTGGGTGGCTCAGTGGGTTAAGCCTCTGCCTTCAGCTTGGGTCATGATCTCAGGGTCCTGGGATAGAGAGCCTCACATCGGGCTCTCTACTCAGTGGGGAGCCTGCTTCCTCTCTCTCTCTTTGCCTGCCTCTCTGCCTACTTGTGATTTCTGTCTGTCAAATAAATAAATAAAATCTTAAAAAAAAAAAAAAAAGATAGAGGCTAGTTTAAAGGGCCTATGAATGGCCAAACTGGGACAATGTTAATGCCAAAATAACTGAGTCCAATCATGTATTATAAATTAATTATAAGCTAGGAATCCACATGCTCATACTGAAAATAAGATAAATGGATAAGGGAGAGGAAGGGCTCTTGCTTACAGTATAATACTTGCCAAGTGGCAAACATAGAAGGAAGGCTAGAGTTGGATAAATATGTTTGTGAAGATTGGTCCAGACAAGAGTCATCAATGGATGCTAAATATAGGGCTAATTTTGATGGGGAACAGGATATTTGCATAGTCTTCAAAAAATTTCCCATAGGTTGCTTGTTAATTATAAGGGAAAAAATAGTAACTATGTAGTACACAAATACCAAGACATCTTCACCATGTAATCAAAATTCACTTTACCAATGAAGAGCAAATAGACATCGTGTTCTTCTAGATGTGATACCTTGAAAATGATACAACATTGCTTATGCAATATTCTGGCCAGTAATATATAACCTGAATTAAATCATGAGGAAGTATCAGAGAAGCCCAAATGAGAAACAGTGTATATTTTTGTATACTTAACAAAATCAATAATATGAAAATCACTCAAAGCCTGTGGAAATCTTCCAGTAAAAGGCTGATAACTAAATGCAATATTTGATCCTAGACTGGATCCTATTCTGGAGGGAAAGAAATGTTATTAAGACGCTTTTATGTTAGTGGACAAAATGGATATATGGATGGTGGACTAGGTAAAAGTATTGTTTCTCTGTTGTATTTACTGAAGTTGAAAACTATATTGTGGTTATTTATGTTTTTAAAAATCCCCAATATTATGAAATAAACATTGACATATTTAGGAGTAAACAGCCTGATATATACAAATTACTTTAAATTGTTCATGGAAAAATATATATACACACACTCTGTATATAGATAGATGATACAGAACAAATGATAAAGCAAATAGAGTAAAAAACTAACAATAGATGAAACTGGGTAAAATGAATATTGGTATTTTCTGTAATATTCTTTTTCTTGCATCTTTGTATAAGTTTGAAATCATTTCCAAATCAAAGGTTTTTTTTTAATTGTTTTCTAGGGCTTGTTTATGTGTTTTGTATGTCTAGGGAAGATGCTCTGAGAAAAGGATTTTTTCATCTGAAAAGATTACTGTTTAGGAATGGGTGTTCTTTTAGTGAACTATTTTTCTGTCCTTTAGAGGACACTGATCTATAGAGAAAATGGCAGTAATTAGGAAAGCAACTAAAAAAGCTGGCTATGAGTAGTATTTTGATCCAGGAAAATATACTTTTTCTTATATTGAAGAACTCTTAGCTCAAGAATGAATAAAATTTTAACAGGAAGAATATAAGATTGTGAGTTATGACAAATTTATTTATAGATTTAACATTTATGTTAAAGTAAATAACAGTATGTAAGAAAGAACAAACTATTCTGATTTCCATAAAACAGGTGTAAAATCTGGAGAAGAAAAAAAAGCAAAAGATAACTGTTTCTTTAGAAATAATAATAGCTGTCCTCTAGTTCTGCCCTCTTTTAGTGAACTTGGGAATTAACTCAATTCTCTACTCCATTTTGATTGTGCACAGTTTGCCTTTGCTCAACTCTCCCTTGCTCTCTTCATTGTGGGTTAGCAGTAATGCAGTGATTCTCTGAATGCTTGAAACACCAACCTCCCCACCTGCTCATATACTTGGATTTATTTCATTTCCATTATAGAGCCATTGAATTTCATTATCATTTGTTTCCATGATTTTTTTTCAATTCTTCTTTAATTTCCCGGTTGACCCATTCATTCTTTAGAAGGATGCTGTTTAGTCTCCATGTATCTTGGTTCTTTTCAAACTTCCTTTTGTGGTTGAGTTCTAGCTTTAGAGCATTGTGGTCTGAAAATATGCAGGGAATGATCCCAGTCTTCTGATATCTTTTGAATTTCAGTTATTTTAAGTCACCGATTTGTAATTAAACTAGTCCCAAGTGAAGAGCTAATCTCTAAAATAGTTCTTTTTAAATTTTTACAAGTAGTTATATTCAGGTATATAAAACTGATTGGCATGCTACAAACTCCATATAGGCTACAGTGTCTAAAGGTATTTTATAAAGCATGCATGTTCTCACCATATACCTTAGAATTTACTTTTCTTTTGAAATTTTTTACTATAGAAGTGTTCAAACATAGGCAAAAGTAGAGAGCATTACATAATAATCCCCCATGTACCCATCTCATAGCATCAGCAATTACCAACATGCAGGCACTCTGGTTTCACCTATAACCCCATTTTTTTCATATCCCATCCCACTGGATCATTTTTGTGGCATATCTCAAATATTGTATCATTTCACTTATAAATACTTCGGTATGTATCTCTTTGAAAAAGTCATGATACTGAATAATTTAATAATAATTTAAAGGCAATTCTAAATTAAAATTTAATTTTCAAATAATTGGTTTTTCTGTCTCTTTATGGTATTTCTTCTTGATCTTTCTCTTTGAACTGTAACCCCCTCTGTACAATTTTGAGATGTGCCACGGAAGAGGTATTGCTTTAAGTCTAAGAAAACGTTTCCAAATTATAGATAGTTACGGTTATGCTCATAACCTAAACCTGCAAAAAGTAAAATAAAGCTGCATACCCTTACTTAAAAAAAAAACAAACACCTCTTTATTGTAAAATAAAGAAAGATAGGTCAATGTATAGCTTAACGAATTATCATAAGACCAACACCCTTGTAACCACGTCAAGGTGACCTTAGAAGCTTGTCCATATGAATTGTCTCAACCTCAGCCATTCCATCCTCCCAAAGCAGTCACTACACTGACTTTTATAATTATTCCCTGTCTGCTTTGCTTTATCATCCAAGAATGCAAACCTAGACCCTATTGTTTAGCCTTGCCTATTTTTTTTAAACTTGGTATATGTTTTTGAAGCTCCATGTCTTTTAAGACCAGCTGCATGCTTATTCCACTGCATTTTCGCCACCTTCCCTACCCATGAAAATTAGGTTTTATTGCATTAAACATCCTTTCCTTCCACATACCATTACTGTAACTAAAATATATTCAACTAAACCCACACAAAAATTAAAAGCAAACAGTCTTTTCCTGATGTAAGCAGACAAAATACTTTGATCTAGATTGAGGTGGGAGGCACAAAGCACTTTTATAATTTCAGCCAACACTAGAAAGCCCAACAGTAAGTATTTCATTGTATTTTGAAAAACTTCTGGTGGCAAAGTTTCCTTTTAGTTGTCATGACAATGTTCATTCTTTACAATGTGGAAGCAATTAGAGTACCTGGGAGATTAAAAGGATAAAAAATATATAGAAACTTCTAGACAAAGTTGTTTATTTGGTATAATTAAAGTGAAACAAAGACTAATACATTTTGATCAGTTCTGGATATAACATTTCTCAAAAATCCTTCCGCCTCCACTTTTATTGATTAGAGAAACAATGTGGCCTCAAAATGACAGCTAAGTGATTGAAGAAAAATATATGAGAGCAACATTAAAATATGAATTCCCATTTTATATTGTCTTTTTATTAAGTCTGTTTACTTGCACATTTTAAGGGAAAAATTCAGAAGCATAGCTTATGCTTTAGAAAGGGAATCCATTTCTTAAATGGTGTCAGCAAAAGCTTTCTTTCCGTAAGATAGTAAAGTAAGTAATTGAAGGATATTTTTCTTCATCTACATATCATGGTCAGGCTTGTGTTAGAAAGAAACAGGAAAAAATCTCTAGCATTAGCAGTTATATTTGGTAACAAAGATAACAGTAACATTACTTTATAATTTAATTTTTTTTTTTTTTTATCAAAGAGTGTGAGAGAGAGAACAAGCTGGGGGAGGGGCAGAGGAAGGGAGAGGGTCAAGCAGACCAAGCAGACTTTGAACAGGGAGCCTGACCTTGAGCCCTACCAGGAGTCTGATCTGGGATTTGATCCCAGGACCCTGAGATCATGACCTGAGTCAAAGTTAGAAACTTAACCAACTGAGACAACCAGGCACCCCTATAACTTGATTCTCATTAAATATTTTGTAGATACCTTGGTGAGAGTGATAGAATCTGGAATTTCATTCGTTTCCCTTCAGTTTTCCTTTCTACTCTAAATCTAACCTGTTAGAAAGATAATCATATGTCATTGATTATCTACTAGCTATGATATCCATCCTTAATATGAACAGTGATTTTTCCTTCTTTTAAAATGGTAATTTGGCACTTCAAAGAATAAACTAGGTAAAACACATCTTGAAGGTGCTCATAAAATGCAGCATTGTTTAAGTTTAGTCATACTGATCACCCAATAGAGCATTAGCTGGGGGAAGAGCAATGATATTACTATCATATATTTACATCAAGGAATTTTTATGTGAGCCTCTATTTGTCCCATCAGTATAGATGTGGCAAGAAAAATCCAACTGCATAAATATCTGTCCATGTGAAATTGTGAGGCATTTGTTAAACTGTGCTCTAAATTTAATCCTCACTAAATCGTATCATTTATTTTTTCTTAAAAACTTAATGATGAGAAGTCATTGTTTATCTGCAAGATCTTGATATTACCTTAAACTCTTGAAAAGCCTGGCAAAGATATGACCTCTCATCTTAAGTTTTATATTTCAGATAGCTTTAGGAGAAAAACAGTGACTTCAAGATCTGGTCACCATTTATCAGCTGTTAAAAATGTCTTTTCTTTTTGGTGTTTGAGAAATATCACATTAGCACTGCTTTGTTTCAAGGTCATCTGTTAAGAGTCTCAATTTACCTGCAAGTCTTGATGGATCCTGAACATTAATGAGTGGCTCGTTCCTACCTTGTAATACAAAACTGAGTCTGTTCCTGTGTCATCTAATAGAACAATGTTTTTTTGTTTTGTTTTTTTGTTTTGTTTTGTTTTGTTTTAAGCAGTGGTAGAAGTAAACACTCAAAAGCATCACATCTAGTTCCTCTTTCTTTTTCTCTTGAGAGAGAACAAAGCTATTGCTCCCAAGGAATAGAAACCTGGCATCATCTCCCTGTCAAACAGTTCTTCATCTCTTAGTGAAGGAGCATCCTTTCTCTATACAGAATCATTTTTTTTTTTTTTTTAAATACTTTTTTTATTTTTTATAAACATATATTTTTATCCCCAGGGGTACAGGTCTGTGAATCACCAGGTTTACACATTTCACAGCACTCACCAAATCACATGCCCTCCCCAATGTCCATAATCCCAACCCCTTCTCCCAAAACCCCTCCCCCCAGCAACCCTCAGTTCCTACACTGTTGGTGGGAATGCAAGCTGGTGCAGCCACTCTGGAAAACAGCATGGAGGTTCCTCAAAATGTTGAAAATAGAACTGCCCTATGACCCAGCAATTGCACTATTGGGTATTTACCCTAAAGATACAAATGTAGTGATCCAAAGGGGCACATGCACCCGAATGTTTATAGCAGCAATGTCCACAATAGCCAAACTATGGAAAGAACCTAGATGTCCATCAACAGATGAATGGATCAAGAAGATGTGGTATATATACACAATGGAATACTATGCAGCCATCAAAAGAAATGAAATCTTGCCATTTGCGACAACATGGATGGAACTAGAGCGTATCATGCTTAGCGAAATAAGTCAAGCAGAGAAAGACAACTATCATATGATCTCCCTGATATGAGGAAGTGGTGATGCAACATGGAGGCTTAAGTGGGTAGAAGAAGAATAAATGAAACAAGATGGGATTGGGAGGGAGACAAACCATAAGTGACTCTTATACAGAATCATTTTTAAAAATGTGTTTTATCCCTATTATGAAAGAAACACTATGCCTGCCTGGACTTTCCATAAAGTATCCCTCATTGTGTCTCCTCCGTATTTTCCTGGAATTTAAAGCATTTCTTTACATTGATATACTAAATAGACATCTGGACTACACAGTAGTAGGCAGTTTATTAAAGGCAGGTTTTAAAGAGGCAACTGTAAGAGCCTATTTTATTCTTTATGTTGCAAGTGTAAGGATATCAAATGTCAGTGAATTTATTTTTGTGTTATACTGGGTACCTCTTTGTTGTTGTATGGAACATAAGCTTAATGATTCTTTGTGAAGTTAAAATCCTCATGTCCAGGAAGCCTAAATAGGCTAGTATTTGACTGGATATGTTATTTTAATGCATATTCCATAATGATTATTAATGCTCATCATCATAACATTTGTCAAGACACTCTATTTGAAGTAGGCTGGTTTGTCTCCTCCTTTTACCTCCCTCTTCATGCCATTAACTTTTATCCAACAGAGAGTCAGAAAATACATTTATTTATTTACTCAGCCATTGGAAATATTTGTGGAGGACTTTCTGTGTGCAAGTGTTAAAGAATGTTCAAATAAGTTTAAGAAAAAGCTCTTGCTTTCAAGGACCCTATGCTGTTATAGAGACAGTAAGACTTGCTCTCAAAAACCCACAATAGAGACCAATGCTATTTGAGTGGTAAAGGGAAGGGAAATATGTATTGGTCATCTAAGTGCATTTACATGCGATCTTGTATAATTCTTACAGCAATCCTCTCCCAGAAGTATTATTATCATTTTTTTTTTCTCGAAAAGAATGACAAAATTTGTTGAAGGTCATGGGATTTTAACATGAATCTGTCTTAGTTCAAAGCCCATAATCATTCTGGTGGAAAGGGAATTCGCTCAGGAAGAATGAGGAGTAGTGCTGATAAATAGTGGAAAATAAGGCTAGGGCTAGAATTAGTAGCTGCGGATCTGAGGAGTAAGGCCACTTAGTGGTGGACTGTGAAGGCTGTACTTCATCCTGCAACCAGTGGGACCACAGGACAATTCTGATCAAGGACATGAGATGATCAATATCATTTTTTTTTTTTAAAAAAACCTTCTGCCAGTAGGATATAGAGGGAAGAGATGTAAGTTATTCTGTCATTTTTAGTGCAAGCCATACTCTGGTTTCTGGACTGGGCCAGGAAGCTGCCATTCACATTTTTTATGGTCTATAGTGGGCATGTTCATTCTTTCCTGGGTGAAATTCAGTTTTTTTTCTTAGTTTTTTTTTTCTTTGTAGATTTTATTTATTTATTAGAGAGAGAGAGGGAGAGAGAAAGTGGGGGAAGGGGCAGAGGAAAGGGGGAGAGAGAGAATTCCAAGCAGACTCCCCACTGAGCACAGAGCTCTATCCCATGACCCTGGAATCTTGACCTGAGCCCACATCAAGAATTGGACGCTCCACCAACTAAGTCACCCAGGTGCCCCAGTTTTTTCTTAGTTCTAAGTGTATCATGGATTAGTGCTCCTGTGGCTGACAAGAAAGGGGAGCAGGGCAAAGAAAGGAGAGATGCAAACTAATTATACTGAGATGAAAAATAGGAATTTTAGTCCCTGATTAAAGGAACAGTAACTTCTCAGTGCATTTTTATATCTCACAATAAGGTAAATGTCGATTATGTGGGAATGAATGAGAAAAGATAGTCTGGGATCATTGCTACCAGGTAACAATACTGTACATATCCTTCACAAACTCATAATTAAGGTTCTAGTGAGAAAGTGTGAAGAAAATGGCTTAGAAGAAAATGGCATTATTGAATCTTATGTTGCGTACTATTAGAGGTACAGGGTAGAAACTCGGTACTAGGAGATGCAGATATGCCCCAAACCCTGTATCCAAACTACTCTTGGCTTTCCTATATTAAAAGGTAATATCTCTCCTCCCTGGTTGCACATAAGAATCACCTGGAACATTTTGAATGATATATTAATATTCAGGCCCCATCACCAAGAGGTCCAAAGTTAACTGTTGGGGGACTTTTCCCCCCTTATATTAAGACTTAGGTTTAATATACATATAGTAACAAACACCAGATTTTTGTTCTACTGTTTGATGAGTGGGTCCAGTTTTAAAATGGAGATGCCATAAACTTGGGAGTTGTACAGTCTTTGATCTTCAAGCCACAGGTTGAACATCTCTAGGACTAGAAGAAATTCAGAAATGATTCAGAAATTAGCAGAAAGGAGAATGATTACTAAAATTACCTTTAAAATATATTTTGAACTACATTTACTGAGAGGGTACAGTTTTTCAAGGGTCATAATATATAAACTTTTGAAATTTTCTTTCTTGGCTGTATATAGAGAAACACCAAATTAATGATGTATATCAGTGAACTGTGGAAAGACCATGCAGCCTGAAGCCAGAAGATTTTTTTCCCTTTGTGATTCACAACACACCCTCCCACCACCAATGACATGACCCGAAGGCCTGTTACAGAAGAATAGGATTATGTGAGAGGGGAGTGCAGAGGGCTACTCATGGTATTAAGATCTGGGCCCCAGAGCTTTACCAGGGACCTTTAGTTGGTCCCATTATGTATGGAGGTGGTGGGAGAGGGAGCAGCACAGGGAATTCTGCCAGCACCAGTCTGTCTGAAGGAGAAAGACTTGCCTCATGTCGTGCTTCCGAGAGCAAGATTCTCCACATGGAAAAATACTAGAGAATGCCAAATAGCCAAACCCAGTAGAACATGAAGGAAGGAAAAATAGAAGCTGGAATTTCAGACATTGTTTGACTACCTTATCACAAGTAAAACCGCTTCTGAAACATTGATAAGAGTGGGGATTGGCAATTTGGTATGAAAAGTGATTTGAGTAAACATGTAAGCAATTAAACATGCAAGATATAACTTTATTGTTTGATGTTCACTTCTGGCATTCTTTCTGGGAGAACTGATGACACACTAAAACCTGATTCCTGGAACCAGTTTTCAGAAGCACAGATTTTAAATTCTTATTGGTTATTGACAAAAAGCAAACAAACTCATAACAAGGCAGAGAAACCACACATGATTTCCATTTCAAGTAGCATTAGGCCTAGAAAAAATATTTAGTCATACTTTCAACATTCTAATTTCAGAGATGTGTTAAGACTGAGTGAATAAATATGTGTGAGTTTAGTTAGCTAAAGAGAAGGCTTTAGTATCTACAGATAAAAGCATAGCAATGAAACAATACCTCAGAGTCATCATTTCCCCTTAGCAACCCCGGATATAAATGGGCACTGAGAGGACTAACTATGGAGAGTTTCCCATATGCCAGCGAGCAAAGTTCATTACATGGATTATCTCATTTAATTCTCACAACATGTTCATGGTGCTGATCCTGTTATTATATGTGTCACAGATGAAGGAACTGAGAAATTGAATAGCTTATCTGAAGTCACCCACCTAGCAGGGCCAGAGGCACACAGGAACCCAGGCTGCTTGATTTCAGACCCCGAGAGAAGCTCAGAATTAACACCTCAGGTCACTGCAATAGTGTTCAAAGGATAGCATCAAAAATATAGTCCAGGCCCTCTGCTGGCCCCATTCAGAACCAGGACAGGAAAAGCAGGACTGAAATCCATCCCTGGCTTTACTTCCCTTCACCCTCCAGGCCTTGGTCAGTCCTCACAAGAAGCATCCAACAGGCAGGTAGTTGTTTTCTTCCCTGACCTCTTTCTTCCCTTCAAGCAGCAAGGTCAGAGTGACCAGAAGGACAGTCACGGCTCAGTGGTTGACGTGCCCCACCCCCTCCCTTTTTACCACTCACCCTGTGAAGCTCAGGACATTTCAGAACATTGTCAGCAGCAAGCCCTGGGCAGTTGTACTCTAGCTTTCTATTCCTAAGCCTCTCTACTGTAGTTTGTCACCATGCCTTTAAGTCTCACTATTTAACTTTTGAACCAAAGGAATACAGCTTGAGAAATAAGAGTAATAACTAAAGGCCCTACCTAATATGTAGTCCTTGCAAGCTACTGTATTTGTATTTCACATTTACAGTTCCCTTCATTGTCATTATAGTCCTGTGAGGTCAATACGGATGTGACCAGGTCATCACCAGTTGCTTGGGACTTATACAATGAAAATCCTGTGCCCTAGGAACTCTTTATTCTCAGGCAAGCTGGGATGCTTGATCATATCAGATAAGTACTATAGTAAGTTTAAAAAAAAAAAAAAAAAAAAAAAGGAGGCCCAGAGAAGTTTAATGACTTGCTCAAGATCACAGACTTAGCAAGTAGCAGAGGCAAGAACTGGCACCATAGCTTTCTCTCTTAGCCAGTAAGATATAAATTGTTCTTCCTTGAGAATAGGGAAACCTTAATGATGGACTAATGGCAATGACAATAATATCATCCCAAAGATATCTGAGCTAGGAAATTGGAAAAGGAAGGAGATATTATTGGGACACTGTGATAGCCCCCCCCCCTTTTTTCTACATGACTTTATTTAAGCCTGACAACAACCCTGTTCGATGTAATTTTTCCCATTTTATGGTTGAGGAAACAGAGGCTCAGGAAAGTTAAAAGTCTTGCTCAAGGCCAAAAAGATAGGAAGTGCGGAGATGCATTTCAGATGTAATTCTCACTATCTCTGAAGTCAGTGATTACTTCATTACATCTGGCTATCTTCAACAAAAAAATTTACGTTTATAGAACACTCTGCAGTTTACAAAGCCATGTTATATGCATTACCTTCTTTGATCCTCATGAACTCACTAAAATAGGTAGAGCACTAATAACATTCTCCCTTACACATGAAAACACCAAAGATTTTACATGTTCTTCTGAGGTTGTACAGGTATCACGTTACTAAGCTGAGACTAGAAAGCAGGTTTCCTGACAAGTTAATGTTATGGAGTGAATGTTTATGTTCCCGCAAAATTTATATGTTAAAATGCAATCCCCAATGTGATAACATTAGGAGATGGGGCCTTTGGTAGGTTATTAGGTCATGAGGGTGGAGCCCTTATGCACAGAGTTAGTGCCCTTATAAAAGAGACCCTGCTCTTATAAAAGAGTCTCTTCTGCCTTGTGAGGTCACTGTAAGATGGCAGTCTCTGAACCAGGAAGCAGGTTCTCATGAGACAACAAATCTGCTGGTGCCTTGATCTTGTACTTCCTGGCCTCCAGACCTGTGAGAAATAAATGTCTATTGTTTATAAGCCACTCAGTTTGTCTTAGCCTGAACAGACTAAGACAAGTTAATGTTCTTTTATTCTTTCTTCCTAACTTTTTTGGAACATATTCTGTAGGATATCAATGAACTTATGTGACAGAAAGAAATGGGTGAGGTAATGGGTGTGAGGTGGGGCGGGGTAGAGAAAATGGTGAACTCCAGTTCCAAGATAAATGTGACAAGATAAGTAGACTAGGAGCCAATTACCAGAAGAACTTATAAGCTCACAGCAAGAATAGGCCTAGACTTTTTTGACGTTTCAGCAATGACCAGAACATGTACTTACTATATAAAAAATCTCTGTTTCCAGCTCATTCATTTATTCCTTCATTCAATACTTAGTGAAGACCTAACATGCCAGGCAAGTGAGATATAAGAATGAACAACATAAATATAGAACAGCTAGATACTCAGAGTTTATGGTGTGATGAGGAACTATTATCACTGTTTATTATACATGCCAATCCTGGCTCTTCTCACCCAGCTGGGGGTGGGGACAGCTAATTTGTGTAGCATTTGTTGAGTCATGGTGTAAATGGTTTTACCTGTGGTTGATTGTAACCTGCCAAGGTGATTCAGTTGGCCCTCAAAATTCCTAAAAATGTAGCAGTCCGCTCTCCAGGCTCAGCAGATCACTGATACTTGTCCCCACCTCACCCCATCTAACCCTCACACATTTAACAGTGGGAATGATTATTCCTTACAAGTTCTAAAATGTTTTAAAATTAGGAGCGTGTTTCCAGCACTAGGAGGATAGCAGCAAAGTTGGCAAAGTGTAGGGTAGTGTGGGTTTTTGTTTTTGCCTAGAGTGACTGAAGTGGGGGTAGGAGAATCCAGTAATACTGCAAAGTATATCTGGGAGCTCTAGAGCAAAAAAAGCTAGAGCACACTAGGAGTCTCCTAATGATCTACAAATGGACCCACACTCAGGAGATGGACAACTTTAGCAAGTGTGATTTCTCCACAGCTTAGCTTTACTCTTTTCGGTCCAGTTTCTTATGTAAGATCCTTACCTGAGAGAAGTAACGTGATGACCCATGAATGTGGGTCACTAGATCACACTGGTATGCACTTTGCTGAGAATATACACTTAAAATTGTTGAAAAATGGTTTGAATGGAGGGTGGGACCTGGGTTCAGGGGGTCAGAAACTTGCTAGAAGGAAATGTAGGGGCAAACCTAGAAAGCAGAGTGAGGAAAACACTAAGAAATTCAAGGCCTCCTGAATCCCACTTCATAATTTTGCTTGGGCCTGGTGAAATATGCACGTTTTAAGATATCAACAATTATAAAACAGTAATGATAAGAAAAACAGGTTAAAAAATAAAGTAAGATAACTTGGAAGGATTTATCTTCTATCTCTGCTAATAACCCTGAAAAAGACATTTGACAGCAAATAAGAGTTTACAGCTGTTTTGGCTCCCATAGAGATTAAAGGCTAGTCTTGGCAATAGTCTGCAGTACTTAGCAGCATGTGTGAAATTACTCGTGGAGATACTTCTCATTTTGTACATTTTATTTATTTTTTATTTTTTTAACCATGGTATGAGGATGAATTCTTTCTAGATGCAGCAAAGTGAACTACCAGATTGCTTTTCAGTGCTTTTCAGATAGTACAAAACTTTTTGCTCACCTAAAGAAAAAACATAACAAGTGGTATTTGGTACTGCACCAAAGTTCCTAAAGACCTGCTCAACAGGAAATTATTTATGTAATGCTTCAAGATATTTGATAATCAAGGACGCCTGGGTGGCTCAGTGGGTTAAGCCACTATCTTCGGCTCAGGTCATGATCCCAGGGTCCTGGGATGGAGCCCCAAATCAGGCTCTCTGCTCAGCAGGGAGCCTGCTTCCTCCTCTCTCTCTGCCTGCCTCTCTGCCTGCTTGTCATCTCTCTCTGTCAAATAAATAAATAAAATCTTTAAAAAAAAAAGATATTTGATAATCAGAAAATGTTGCAAATTCCTAATGAGACAATGGTCACATGAGTTAGTGGTAACAATATACTTAATTCTTTCTTCAATACAGAATGGACAAATAAGACTCAGTACTAAGTACTGGATAAATAATGACCAAAAAAAGAAAGAAAGAAAAGAAAGAAAGAAAAAGAAAAAAAGCAACAACCTGGATGTGAATGGATTTAGCCTGGTCACCTCAAGGATAATCCATATCTATAATAGAAATTACTGTTCAAACAAGTGAAAAGATGGTGGCAAAGGGGAGAAAGTGTAGTTTCACTGTGATAATAATGATATTAATATTTCAGTGCAATAGTTCATCACCATCTATTCACCAGTGATGTCCACTTAATGTTCAACTGGCTAAATAGTACAACTAACATACACAGGCTGTTTCAGTACATTATAGGATGTATGATGGTTCTAAAATTATATCTCAAATAATAAATTCCCTTGGACAAGAGTATATGTGAACATACTTTAATTCATAACCCTTTTTTTAAATTCTTGGTCATAGGTTCTACTTTCTTTCTTTTTCTCACTTCCTGTCATTGGGAATTACAGTTTGACAATATAACAAATGAACGTAAAGATTTAGTAGGTGCTGCTTTTAGAAGCTAATTTTTCTCTTCTTTATAGATTTATTGCCACACCATCTTCAACCCTTATCCCAAATGACATCGAGCTTTAATACTCAAGGAATATAAGCCCCCAATTATAATTAGGAAAAAAAACCCTACACTAAAGAATCAGAGACCCACAAAAACGCAGCTCAAACAAGTTAACTCTAGTGTCTAACTTTACTGTTTTCCTATTTTGGGGCTTTCTTTAAATTATAAACTTGGTATAAAACCAATATTAAAGAAAATTTTGAAAAAATTTTAAAAATCAACTGTCACTTGGCTCCAAGATAATTATTTTCAGTTGTACATCTGTTACTGCATTCTTGAGCTTAAGGTATATCTATCTTAGGTAATTGTGATTGAACCGTGCACTCAAATTTGTATTACTTTCTTTTCATGAATGTCTTTTAGTGATTATTCATTTTTTTTCATTTTTGAGTATCCTCTGAGTACCTGAAAGAGTGCCTAGCACATAGCAAGTGTCATAAATAAATACTTTACTAAAGGATGGCAGAAATGTCAGAGTGCCCAGATGTTCTTTAAAAGGGTATACCGTGTTTCTAAACTGGTCCAGGTATAGCTGAGTAGCAATTGTTGCTCACGAGACAAGTTGTGAGTTAATGAATCACTATATGCTGTTTACTCGTTCTGAGATGTTTCAGGTTTCTCCTCTGGCAGGATGCCCCAGGCTCAAGTGTGATATGAGCTTCAGGTTCTGCCAATATGGCCTTGGGCTTGTTTTGAAGCCTGCACATCACTGATCTCCAAGGACTCCAAGGGGACAAGGAGGACACTTTCTTCTCTTGCAACTAGTGTTTGCTTTCCCCTGATAGCAAAATTAAGCAGTCCACACTCTTGGAAACTGAACAGGGCAGTTGGTGGGAGAGACAGATTATGGTAAGGACCAGTGGGACTGAGAGAAATCGATCCCATTTCAATGTCGTTTGGCTTGGAAGATGACAATAGGCTTCACCCAAATGGGCCATATTTTTCCAATGCCAGTTGGGAATCTGCTCTAAGGTAGGCTTCTGTGGAGGCTGCCTAGATTCCATCCCAGTGCATTTCAAGGTATACTAGAATTGTGGGGACAAAAACAGTCCTGTACACTTTCTCCCCCGCTCCTGGTCCACAATTAGAGATGTGGATAGTAAGAAAGTCAGTAAACTCTGCTGATGACTTTTTTTTTAATTTAATTTAATTTTATTCTTTCAGTGTTCCAAGATTCATTGTTTATGCACCATACCCAGTGCTCCATGCAATCTGTGCCCTCCTTAATACCCACCACCAGGCTCACCCAACCCCCTACCCCCCTCCCCTTCAAAACTCTCAGTTGTTCTCAGAGTCCACAGTCTCTCATGCTTTGCCTCCCCCTCCAATTTTCCCCAATTCACTTTTCCTTTCCTTCTCCTAATGCCCTCCACGTTAATCCTTATGCTCTACAAATAAGTGAAACCATATGATAATTGACTTTCTCTGCTTGACTTATTTCACTTAGCATAATCTCCTCCAGTCCCGTCCATGTTGATACAAAAGTTGGTATTCACCCTTTCTGATGGACGTGTGATATTCCATTGTATATATGAACCATATCTTCTTTATCTATTTGTCTGTTGAAGGGCATCTTGGTTGATAGCTTTCTATTGAACAGAATAGCTCAGAAGCATCTTAAATACCATCTTAATGAACTGACCAAATTAATGTAGTCTTTTTTGGGTCAGTTAATGGAAAGAGCCTGGATTTTACATTTAGACAGATCTGGCTTTACATTCTGGCTATGCCACAGAATATGTTGGTCATATGATTTATGTCACATGAATGAATTTCTTAGCATCTGAATGTTCCATCTCGGAAATTGGGAAGAAGAATTCCAACATTGCAGGGGTTTGTGAATATTAAATAGGATCCCAAGGTGATCATTTGAAATCATACCAATCCCATGTGATAGGCACATAATCTGTTTTTGCTTCCTTTCCAGAGATCAGGTAAGGGTTTAGGACCACCTGGTTCTTTAAGCATAGCCCTTTGCTTTATTAAGGACAGTGGTCTTCCAGTTTTAAAATAGGAGTCCACAGCCATTTCAGAAATTATAAAGATTTGCTAGAAGTCCATAATGCCCACTGTCACTTTGTAATTATATGAGATCAATTTGGAGACTTGACTGTCCTTACCATTCTGTATGCTGCCAATCTAACAGAACACTAAGGTCGACGAGAAGATAGATCCTAGGCCTTACATGGTAACTTACACACAGAGAGCAGCCCAACAGCAAATCCCGCAGAGCTTAGATTTCCACTGATAGAATTCAACCCTAGACATAAATTACACGGTGCTTACAAGGCAAATGAAACACAATCTATCAAGATGGAATCACCAAGCTTGCACCTCACAATCTATCAAGATGGAATCACCAAGCTTGCACCTTGCAGCCAAAATGGATGTGATTGAAACAAGTTTCTTTGCAGATTCTTATTTCGGATTCTGACATTTTCCTACAGTTTGTTTAAAAGTTTTCTGAAGTAACTGAAAAGTAATTGTATTTTTTGGCAACATAGAATCCCTAGGAAAGCACTTAAAATGCAACCGCTGCTGGCATAGGAAGAGGAGATATTAGATTATAGATATTCTGCCAGAGATTTAAAGGTATTTTTTACACTGAAGAATTGCAACTTAATTATCTGACTTAACCCAAAGTAACACCTTTTTTGCCTTTAACATGAGATGCTGATAATTTATCAGCCTACCAAAAACTCTTGACCAGCATAGTCTTAGAATAGACAATATGCAGTTTTGAGAAAACGAGTGAGCATAGTTGATTATGAAACTGTTTGATATTTTCCCTCTTCTGATAGATGAAAACCTGTATCTCCTTGTACCAAGTATCCTGCCAGGTGTAAGCAGGTCCTCAGCTCTCCTCTCCAGCATCCCTATACAGTCTCTGTGGGAAGCAGGTGCTAGGCTTGGCAGCTTGCACCCTGGCAGCAGATGTGGGGTTCGTTATCATTTCTGTAGCTACTCTATGGGGTACTCATTATCTACTCTGCCTTCAAGCAGTGGTCCAGATGGTCTTCACACTGCCATGTGTATTAGGGAAGAGCTGCAGACAGGGCAGCAGTGGCCAGGTGTGTGGTGTGGGCCCTGTTGTGTGTCGGGGCATAAAAGGGAGGCTTGGATGGAGAAATATACCTCCTTCAAATTGTTTTCTCTTTTCCCACCGGCATCTATTCACTAGGGATTATAGGGGATTATAGGGTAATCACACCTGCAGAGACTGCTTCAACTTCTTGGTGTGCTATAGGTGAAATAAGAGAAGATGAACAAGGAGGTATCCTACCTTTAGGTAGACTTTTAGGTCACCACCAGAACATAGGTAGGTAGAAGATAATATCCTATGGACCTCATTTGCAAAACTCATCCTTTATTGAATTTCCTGTATTAAAATAATTTTTCTGTTCTACTAGATATGTGACTATGTTCTTACTCCCTGACATATCAATGTCTTTTTTCTTTTCTGAATTAGTCTCTGTTTATTCTAATATTGCTCAGTTTACTCAATTTTACTGTAAAATTGATTGTGACCTTTATCAGGTGATGCATCTTAGCATCCATTCTTTTGGTCTGACCAGAAACTAATTTTTCCTCCTTGCTGCATAAGTATTTATTAATAAATTTGAGGAATCACCTTAGCATTTATTAATTCACCTAATTAGTGTTTTTGCCAGGCATTGTGCTAGGGTCTAGGAATAATAAAGAAAAATGAAATATTCCCCCTTTCTCAAGATGCTTACAGTCCAAGGCTACACTTATTTCCCAAAATATACTACAGAAAAAACACGTTCCTGTAGTTGTTTTACTCTACCCCTCCTTTATGCCTCCCCAGACCTCTCCCCATCAGCATATTTTTGAAATGTTATACACAGGGTACATCAGCATATTAAAAGCTCAGAATCTTATTTAGTATTAACTATTAAATTAATCCTATTTAATTTTATCTTACTCAGATAAATTTGGACACACCTTTTGTGTAACACCTGTAAGTGGCCCAAGAAACTAACCTTTCTGAAACAGCAAATGAAAAATGTTTTTCTGAACATCTTTTCCATTCTAGTGGGGGAAGAATTCGAGAGAAACAATAAGATCTTAGACTTCCCAAATAGGTTATTGAATTCAGAGCATTTTAAGGAGAGAATGTGTTTTATGTATTTGATTGAGTTGTATGAAAGTTCAAATTATGTGTTATTCTTACGTACATCATTGCATTTTAAAATCCTGAACTCCTACAAGAAAGGTTTAGAGGATTTTTATAACATATCACCTTTCCTTGAAACTTTATCATTGTGCTTCACTGGTTTTCTCCAAATTTTGTAGATCTCCAAACACTGTAAAGTACCTGGGCCTTTGTTGTAATTAACAGGATCTCAGGAAGATCATATGGTTAGTTGCCTGGCATGGGTTGGAAACAGGAGTCCCCATCCTTTTGGGGAGCCAAGGCTTACTGTTTTCTAATGCTCTGACCTCATTGAGGAATTCCTGATAGCATCTGGCTCTGTCACTTTCCTGCTTGAAATACTCTTGAGCAGCTGCCCCTCACAGCAGGGTAGCTGCAAGTGACTGGCTGGGGATCCCTGTTGTAAATTACAGCTGCAGGGTGATTTTGGTCATGGCTGCCAAGAGGCAGAAGTTGAGTGAAACATTATAGAATTTTCATTATTCACAGTGACAGTGTATTCATGGCCTAACAAAGAGTACCAGTTGCATACAGAAAAAAATTGGATCCATTTTTTTGAAAACCTCACTGATGTCCTTTCATTCCCAGAAAGTGGAACAATCAAAACAAAACTGAAGGTACACTGATACTTCAACCCTAGCCAATTCTGCCTAGTTTGTATATCCTTGGCCTGAGACACTTAGCAATACTACTACTAACATACCATTTATGGAGCACTTTCCTGGTACCAGCTACCACTGTCTATAACCATTATCTGAATTTCTCCTCCCAACACACATAGGAAGTAACTGCCTTTTTACAGGTGAAAAATCTGAGATGTTGAGAGGTATGTAACTTGCCCAAGGTCATATAGCTAATAGTTTATGATACAGAGACTCAAACTGAGACCAACTCAGAAAGGGACTTACTGAAAAGTCCATGCCATTGACATATGGCTGTGTGAGTTTCTAAAGTCTAAGAATAGTAACTGTTGTTTAAAGTAGTGACTTTTCCCAACAATAGTACAAGGTGGTATTTCTAAGCCAAGGTGAACAACAGGAAATGAATTTAGCAACTGAATTCCATTTTTTGACTGCTAAATTTCAGTATAAGTTTAAAATGTCAATTTCTATTCTGGTTTTCCCCTTCAGTAAAAAAGATACTAGATGATTGTTGTGGACATGAAAATGACTACCCACTTTATCCCAGTTTAATAACTTCTTTCAGATTAAGATGGATCGATTATTGTTTGCTTCTGTTCTTCAAGCACCATCTTGTCCTCTGATTACACTGACTGAAATGAGGATCAGTCAATCCCTAGTTTCCTGCTGAGGGGACAGGGTTGCGGAGTGGATATGCATGTGAATTGGGCCTAAAGTTTGTGGAATACAGTCATTATGGAAGGCAAAGCTTGGAAACATGATTCCTGTGGAAATGGAAAACCCTTTGAGGAAATTGCAGTCAGGCTTCCATCCACGTTGAAGGTGTTGTGTTAGTACTAAGAGGTGCATATCTTAGAAGTGTTTTTCTCTCTGAGTACATTCTTAGGATTTCTGTTATGGCTGCCAAAAGATTTTCTTTGCCTTTCTTTTAGAGATTAAAAAGGGATCTTATTCTTAAAGAGCTAGTTCCAGTGTGAGAAGTATAGTGATGCCCTGTTTTCTTTCACGTGGCTCTAAGAGAAGGAGAAATTGGAGGTCATCCTATTCATGTTCCAGCCACTATAGATGGGTTGATGGAGATATCAGGAGGTCTTCAGAAGACTTTTTGACTAAGAAATCAGAAATACCTTATCTGAGATAGTGAGGGAAGGGGTTCAGTCCAGATGTCACTGTATATTTCTTATCCCACAGTTCTCACAATTCATCCCGATCTCTTCTTTGCCAGGTTTTGACACAGAAGTTTCTTTTTTGATAAGGCTGAAGGCTTGGGGATGTTGCTCACCATTCTCACTGCAGCCAATGCTAAGGTTTTGGTCAGTATTTGAGATAAACTTTTATTAGAATGTTTCCATTAAGATGCTCCAAGGCCGTTATGTCAAGGAATAGACACATTTATCTTGTCCTGATTTAATTGCAGAAAGGAAAGTTGGTTTTATATGCTATAAAGCTGTTTTCAGGGAAGATAGAGCTTCATATCTATAGTTCCCGTGTTTCATTTTGTTGAAACCTTCAGTTTCTCTTAACACTGCTGAAATTATAATGCAGTTTCACTTTATGAGGCCCCTGAAATGGTGGCTACAGCCACTGCCTGGTTTAGCAAATTGACAATGACATGTACAATATGGAGTGCTGGAGCCAACTCAGCCAGATCTGTGGCAGCAGTTCACAGGATTTGCATGCTCTGCCTTAGGAGACTGCTTCTTAATGGTTCATGCTGCTTCCAAGAGGATATCTCCCCCACCCTTGACCACGTGGCTTTTCTCCTTAACAATAACTCCTCAGAGCCCACCTGCACCTCCTTACCATGTCACCCTTAAGTCCAAGAAGCTCTGATGAACCAGTCACCTCTAATTGCTCCTTTTAGGCTTTCCTCCCTCTCTTCGCTCAGGCTAGCTTAGGGTCGGCCATTTGGTAAAGGATAGACGGAGGTGAAGAGAAGTCAATGTCCTCGCCTCCTCTTCCAATCATCCAGCTTTGTATACCTTGAGCCCCATTTTGCCCCCTGGCTGAACCGCCTGAAATGAGATCTACCCATCAATCTCCAGGCCACTGGTTTGCTGAAACAGAAGCTCTACTACTACCACTACTACTGCTGATGCTGCCACAACTACTTCTCCTCCTCCTCCTCCTTCTTTTCAAAAGGAATTTTTTCACTGAAACAAAGCAAAGAACAAGTAAGTACAAAAGCATAGAACCTGACAAGTCTAAGACCTCTCTGTCCTGGCCTTTGCCACTTTAGAATCAGTGTTTCCTATTGGACTGGCCACAGAGGTCTCTTTCTTTCAGATATGAGAAGAAAGGATTGCCATACATCAGAATAACAGGTTCCCTTCATAACCCAAGTTTCTCTTAGTGCAATCCTAAGATATGCCCAAGAGTAGCCCTTTCCAAGTCTATCATTAATCATAAAATGATAAAATTATACATTCTACAAATATCTCAGATGTTACTTCAATCTAGGATTTTAAAAATGTGTCTGTCTTTTCCATCCCCTGAAACAGCCTTCACATCTTATTTAAGTGGGGTACTCTGGTACTTTGAATTTAGCTCCATTACATCCTTTGCATCAGCTGAATCCCAACTCTTGTAAGATTTCCTTTGGTGTCAACCTTGGCTCTGACTCTCCAGTACCAATACATTGATTGTAAGAACCTCCAAAGATGTCTATGTCAGTTTTTACTTCATTCCTATAAATAAGCAGGGGACTCCATCATATATACATGGTATGTTCATATATTATTTGATGTCCTACAGGGGTTATCTACTATTTAAAGACAAGGGCTGTGTGTTTAACAGTCTAGAGCTATGAAATACATATCTGGCCACTTAAAAAATATTATTTCATAATAATTATGTGGAATTCAGGAATTGGGAGGTAATTTGTAATTTTAGAAAGCAAATTATTTCCTTTTAGGCACAATAGGCTGATTGTAGGAAGTTAAGACATTTAGAGATATTACCACCTTGAAAAGGAAACATCAAAAGGGTTGCCAATGAGAATCAGTGGAGAATTTTCTTAAAAAATTCCATTGTATCTTTACCTTTTTATGGAAAATATTACTTGTTATTTTAAATTATAGTTGAAGGTATGGACATAAGATCTCTGAGGACAGAATTCCCTTTCCAATCATCTTGATAAATTCTTCATATTCACATAAGCACCATGTCTTGCAAATATTAAGTACTCAGTGAACTTCTCCTGAATTAATAATAGAGATGGGATGGGCTGTGGAGCCATAATGGAAGGGATGCCAGGGGAAATGCCCTTAAATGATATGCTATCTGTGTTGTTGGTTTGGGTTCCCTTTCTATAGGTCAAAGTCCCTTTACTACACTCTTGCTCTCTTCACCCCATCCTTGATCTGTATCTGAAGGGTCAATACCTATAGAAAAATTTCATGAACATTATTTTCAACTTTTCCCCCATTAACTGCATATGGTGTAGAACTAATTCTTACTTCATACTTTTGTTCCTTTTTCTTTATCCCTCTCTTTTTGTCCCTTTCCCCCATCTCTCTTTCCACCCACATCTCTTTCTGAAAGCATTCCTCCCACACTGATTCACTTTCTTCTTATAGAGAGGAACATCAAAGAGATGTTGTCAAAGAGGCAAGATAAAACAGGTAAATACATATATGTGGTGGGATGGAATACACAACACAGTTATAGAGACTGTCTTTATTCTCTGTATACTTTAATGTCTGTTTCATAGGATATTTATTTAGGTGATTTTTAAAGACCAGTTCATTTTCATAACAGGCTTTCTAGTTGAGTGACTAAATGCAGTATAAAATGGCAAAGCGGTTATGGAAGGTTCAATTTATTCTTGGGTAATTGCAACAATTATAAATTAATTCCTTTTTTCTTTCACAAACATTTGTTAAGTACAGACTGTATGCCTGGCAAGAGGTAGGACAATGAGTATACAAAGCTGTTAAGACATGATCCTTGCCTTTAATGAGCTTTTCCAAGTGGGAGTGTGAAATAACAAAATCCCACCTCAAAAGCCCAGGACAATATTAACACTTCAGTCAGATTTTCTAGGAAACGTTCTTGTTTTGTGGGAAAATACTGCATGAATCTTCCTTTCCAGTGCTTCAAGGTTAATGAGAGCGAGAGGGAAATCAGCTCTCCCCCTCAATGTCATTTCAAACTTATGAGTGTTAATACAGTTTTACCTTAGTTAGTTCACTTGTCCTCAAGCTTCACAGAGCATCAGAATCACCTGGGCAGCTGCTAAATAGACCCACTCCCAGATATGTTTATTGAATTGTCTGGGACATAGGGAAGTATTCAATCTCTGCAGAAGATTTTAATATACAGATTGGGTTGGGAAATGCTGATGGAAATTGTTGGTTATTGATAAGCTGGATCACCCCTCCTCCACAAAAATTAAATTAATCATCAATAGCAAGAACAATAATTAAAGGTATTTAAATAAAAGAGGGGGGTATGGAGGTAGAATTCAAGCTTTAGTTCTGTAAAAGGAGAAAACAAATTAATGCTTTAGGAAACAGCATTTTTCCTGGAACAAATTCTGAGAGAAACTCTCATGCTTGCTGACAAATTAAAGACAGCTTTTAAAAAACTATGTTATTGAAGCTTCACTGAGGTAAAATTAACATGCAAAGTCCTGTATGTTCTAATATATACAACTTGATGTATTTAGATGTGAGTATATACCCATGAAACTATCACTGCAATGAAGGCAGTTCTTAAAGGGATTATAGGGCCATGTTTTAGTGAGTAGTCCTGAGGTCTTCAAATGAAATACAAACAAAACCTAGAATATGATGCTAGAGGAGTAATCAGATAGCGTTGCCCCTATACCTTATCATACCTCACACTTGGAGGACATTACCTTCAAACAGCTCTTCATGGTAGCTGGTATTAAGCACACCAAATTTCTACTTCCTTGGGGGTGCTGAATGAAATGATCTTGTCACTGCTGACTCATTGGCTTTGAAAATCATGTAGTTGAGTAGTGGGTAAGGATATTTTATGATGAAAATAAAGCATAGTCTCCTTTGTTGAGAAGGGCAGGAGTATCTGAAACCCAAGTCAGGATATTTCTTAGGAAACATTTCTGAATTCCCTAAATCACTTGAATCAGTGTTTAAGACCCCATTTACTATACTGGGGTGTTCCCTAAAATAAGTCTGGGCCCCAGAAGTATTCAGGTTCACACTAAACAATGTAAAAGAAAACTATGTGTCCTATATATCATGTGTCTTTGTATAAAGAGCTCCTTGAATGGGTAGAAAATTCAAAACACAATAGAAATGGAATAAAAATTTATGTAAAGACAATTCCCCCAAAAAGACATATAAGTAGCTCTTTAGAAAAGAGGGAAAATGCTTAACTTCAGTTATAATGAGAAAAAATGCAAATTAAAATTAATCTGATACATCTTTTTTAAAAATCTATCTTGGTAAATATATAAGAATTACACAGACTGTGGGGAAACATGGACTTGTGTACATTACTAATGAGCATATAAGTTGACATAGCTCTGTGGATGACAGTTTGTCAATATCAAACAAAATTACAATGCACATAACATTTGATCCAGCAATTCACCTTCTAGAAACTTAACCTGCAGGAATGTACGAGGTTACTGGCACAGAGTTATTTGTGAGATCAAAATTTGGATAAACCTAAATGTCTTTATAGTAGTACTATTTATGGTACATCCATAAAACAGAACAGTAGGAAACCATTTTTTAAAAACATGGGGAGTTGTTTAATTTACCCATTAGGAATAATCTTCATCTACTATTGAGGAAATAAAGGCATATAAAAGTATATATAAACATGTATGTACACACACACATAGTATGTGTGTGTGTTGTTGTTTTTGGTTCTTTTTGAATTATATACCACATGACTGTATGTAAAATTCAAAAATAAAGTTACAGGCTGTTGTTGTTAGTTATCAAAAAGAGTCACAGGGACAAGCAAGTAATAATCCTGCATGAAATCCCATTCTAAGGCAAAATGACCCCTTGATGTACCTACCTCTATGGGTACAAGTTCAAAACCAAGTCATTTTCCATATTTACCTACTCAGTGGAAATATTCATTATTGACCTCTCTTACATTGGAGAGTGTGAACAAAAACAATGATTGGAACTTGACTGCTCTAGGTAATGGGAAATTCACTCCCCACTGTTAGCCACAACTGAACACATTATCTTCCTGAAAAATTCTCCCACATACTCCAACTTTGAACTCCTTTCCCATACCTCCTGATTCTTTTGCTCTTAGTCAACCCCTCTCTATTCCTCCAGAGAGTATTCATTAACCCCTTCTCCAAATATCTGGGTTGGGTTTCCCTACCATGTGCTCCCAAGTACCCTAGTAACCATCAGAATGATCTTTATCCTTCTCTTTGCAGTCACTCAGTCACATGTTAACTTGTCTTTCTCCTCAAGATTCTAAGCTCCCTGCAGGGGCAGTGACTGTGTATTAACTCACTCCCTATTGTTTCATTAATATCTGCCACAGAACCTGCCCAGTAATTTGCACTCATAAATATATTTGTTGAGTGAATGAATAAAGGGCAGTTTTGTTATCAAAGATCATGCCTAAATCATGAGAAGGAAATGATGCCCTTAGCATAAGGTCTTATTCAATTTTGGAGAGCAGGGAGAATAGGTGGGGAGACACTGCATTTCTCAAAAATAAAATAAACACTGCTTGTCTTGATTCAGTCACTCTATTTCTGGGGTGAAGAATGTTGATACTAACTTCTGTTCACATTCTTATCCCCTTCCTCAGATAACCTAGCAGGTAATCAGGAGTTCTGCCTCTGAGCTGAGAGTTGGAGTATCATCTTCACCGTTTTTGCGTCCATTCAATTCAAACAAATGGACCATTAATTTGAAGCATGATATTTTTGGAAGTTAAATAAATCTGTGGGAGAGCACTTAAAATTAACGTTTAGAATTATTGTCAGAGGACCCATTTTCCTCCAACCAAAGTTTATGTATCAACAGACCAACTGCAAGTCATGACAGGGCATAGAGCCAGTTTCTCATCCTTTCAAAGTTTAGTGCTGACAATAATACTTGAATTTTATGTGTATATCCACATGCACCCTGCCCAGTTTGGCTGCTGTTCCCTAAAAAGTGAGTGAGTACAGGACTGACCAATGACTCCAGGCATGGTGAGAAAAGAAGAGAGACCTGGGTAGTTAGAAGCTAAAGAATCCAGAGCAAAAATTAACATTTATAACCGCCTTCTGACATCTGTTTGCATAATTAAACAGAATAAACTAGAGAGGGAAAGGACTTTTTGTGGATGAACCCCATGCTGTGCTGAGAACATTTTGCCTTTCTAAGAATAAGAGTTTGTTCAAAAGTCTGATGTTTATGTGTCAGTTTCAGCATAGGGTTTATTTAACTCTCATTGTCTTTGAAATTTTTGTTCTCTTTAAAAGGGAACTTTTCAAACTAACTTAACTGTTGTTGTTGTTGTTTTTAATATATTTTATTTATTTATTTATTGAGAGAGAGAGAGAGAGAGCACCAGCTGGGGGGTGGGGGTTGCAGAGGGTGATGGAGAAGCAGACTCCAATGTAGGGCTGACTCCCAAGACCTTGAAATCATGACCTGAGTTGAAGGCTGTTGCTTAATTGACTAAACCTTAACTGTTCTTTCTTAATTGAATCTTTTCTTTGCAATGGAAATGCAGTGGAAAATATTTGGGATGTCATTATTAACATCAAATAATCAAAATTACCTTTCTTTCCCCTCTCCTCTACCTTTACTGTCAACCAACTTTTAGTATTGACTTTAGCTACTGCCAGAGTATAAATGTGAAACAAATGAAGAAAATGCCAGACTCTTCTGCTCTAACTCATCCCTCGTGAGAGGTTGGTTCATGCCCTCTAGATCTTGGCAGGCAGAATTGTGCCTTCTTCTATCCCCACTACTCCCTGCAGGAATCTGTATGTTCCCTAGGAGTTGAATAAGTGTTTTAAAACAAGCAGTGTGATGGTTACAGCTTGGAGTAGAGCCCATTGTGAGTTGAAAAGAATTCCCAGCTGTGTTTTCACTAGTCCAGAACCCAGCTGCAGCAGTGCGCAGGGGACCCTGTTTCTTAAGCCCTGTATGTATATGTACATATTCACATCAATGTATATGAGTGCATGACTTTGAAGCAGTTGGGAAGCCCTGAACCTTAGAGATGAATTCATTTTCTTTGTGAGATAGACCTGAGTATCTACAGGGACAGGGTAAATATATCATACTTCTCTGTTTATTAAATTGTAAAGATTCTCAGCATGATTTCAAACATTAGGAGCATCAAAAGAAATGAAAAGCATGGATATTCATGTCAAAGTAGGTAAGGGCATGGAAAATAAAATAATTCAAGGTAGGTCAAGGAGTATCAGCGTACACTGAAAAAAAGAATAATGAGGTTTAAAGTAGATTCAAGATTAGTGTTATAAAAGGATTCCTTCTCCCTGGCCTCATTTATAGAGTAAGTCTGCGTTTTCTCCTTACCGGGAGAACTGATTCTCATAAATATATGCTAAATTTCCCTTTAAGATTACACATAAGCCAGGGAGAGGTAGTTATATTGAAATTAAAAGGAGAATTTGAAAGAGAGAAAACAATGCTCTTCTAAACAAAAAAAGAAAATTACAACTGGGTATCTATCACTTTTCATGGGATCAAGAGCCAATGAAGCTCAAGAGCCTAATCAAAAGACAGAGTTACAGAAATGTGCCTCCAACTTTCCTTAACAGTGCTTATCTGATAACCAATAAAGTCCTTCATTTGCCACTTCAGTTATGAAATATAATCAGTCAAAATAAAATATCGAATCCAATATCCCCCATCGTCAAACCTGAGGCCATTTCTGTCTTGACCTGTATTCCTCATCATTGACTATACGCTGTGTTGGGTTTCTGAGTGCCTGATTGAATGACCTCAGATCTCTGTATCAAGTTTTGAATGCCAGTTTTCCCTAAACCCTGATCTTAGTTTTTGCTCTTTGTTTGCTGGCTCACCCTAGTGTCATCATTATCTGTCAGTTTAGGAGCTTTTGAAATCTTGTCCTCCCTGAGATCACTCACAACCTCCTTAAAAACCCCAGTAAATGAAAGGAGTTGTAACACTAAAAGAGCAAGCAACAAACTCCTCAACAAATTGCAAGAAAAAAGCGTAGCAAGGGCTAAAGTGACCAAATGTCTAAATGTCCTCAAAAAACCTGGGCAGAATGGAGGAGGAAGAAAGCAGTTTGGGAAAGGCGTTGCTAGGCCTAGAAAGACAGGGACAGTGTTTCAGACTTAATTGCCAGCAATTTTCTCTGCATTCATTACACCCATTCACAAGCTTAGTGTTATTTTGATGTCATTATTCTGCGAATGGCCTTGGTTTTATTTTTTAGAATACAAGAAAGGGACAAAAAGAATGTCATCAGGAGCCTGTCAGGCAAGGGTTCTCTTCGAAGAGGAAGAGAGTGGCTGAATCCTTGTCAGCGGAACTATTCATTTCATAGTTTCCCTACAGCTAAAACACCAGTATCCAGGGTATGACTTATAGTCCTCTTGTTCTCAGCATCAACAGTGGGGTCAAATTTGGGGTCTGATTCCTGAGTCTGTGTTGGACCACAACTCCTTGGCAGTGGCATTTTTATGATGAAAGGAAAATACACAGCTGACTATGATTTAGAGCTTTGCTCAAGGTCAAAGGGGGCACCTCCACATGACAAGCTTCCTGTTCAAAGTCCAGGGCACCACAGAATGAAAGCTACTTGTTAAGACATATCAGGCAGCCAAGAGCATCCATTAAGGCTCTTTGTATAGATTTTAGGATATTAAAGTGAAATAGAAGATATGGCTCCTTCCTCTTAGAAGCATGAAATCTAATGGAGGGGGAAAATACACAGGCAGGAAAATGGGACAGTTATAATTGAAAATAGGAACAGTTACAGAAGAGTAGCAGAAATATGAAAAGATGGTCACTGTGTTAATTGGACATGGACTGAGATATATACTCATGTGCTGAGATAGCCTGGGAGTAGCTGGAGTAAAAGTCTGTGTGACCTTCATAGCGCAAAAAATAAGATTTTTGGAAAGATTTCAGCTTCAGGTGACTTGATAATCCACCCTCCCTGCGGGGTCTAGATCCTATGTATCCCCTCCACTCTATCTTGTGTTGAGAAAGACTAGACCTGATGTCAATAAATCAAAACAAAACAATAACAACAATAAAAACAGGGAGAAGAAGCAGACACTTGGGCTGGGGAGTGGAGAGGGGGTTAAAAGAATTCGAAAAAGTGGCTCTATGGAGAATTTGCAACAACCAATAGAATCAATCAGAAGGCTAGGAATGTGTGTCCATGCCTGTAGACTAGGCATGGGAACAAGTTAAACAAACCAGAGATACCTACCACAATTTGATTATGTCCAGGAGATTATATTACTTGAATCTAAGGGAAAGAACTAAGGATAGTTTAAGAAGTTTTTTGTAATGTCGGCCTGGCTGAGGGAATGGATAAGCCACTGTGTTAGAGGGTCTTCCATACATAACCTATCCCTGGTCTACAGACAGACTCTGTTCTTCTAGAGTAGAAGGTAGAGGAAGTCAAGGCAAGCTGCAAAGGATCAACCAGGAAAGAAGGCCATCTGATTTTCCAAACTGCTCCCTTCCCTGGATGAGGTAGAAGGGCCAGATTACCAAGATGTGGACACATGTTAAAAATAAGTTGTTTGACAGAAGATTTGGCCTGATAAGAGAGTCCAGGGAGCACAACTTAACCAAGTTACCTTCAGCTACCTTTTCTAATGGATTGCCCAAAGACCTTTTTGTACAGTTTGCACAGCAAGTTGCTTTTGGTGAACATGCATAGTGGGTTATAGTAAAACCATATCATTTTTTATTTGCACTGGAATTATATCCAAAGCACCATGCTACATCCATTGTACAACCCCTCAGGTATACGTTTCAGCAGAGAAGGGGCAAGGCTGACAATTCCTCAGGTCTCCCTCTTCCAAAGGCCTCACTCTGAAGTAACATTCTTTGTCCTAAACTCTAGGTAAGAAAATGGTATAAAGTATCCCAGAAACCCTCTCTAACAGGTTCCTGCTGCCACAAGTCCTGCTTGATAAGCCTTTGCACTGAAGGAGAAAAGAATTTTGATTATGGTAAAAACATACATTAACTAGTTGCTGAAAGTATTATCCAATGTATCTCCAAATAAATGCCACAAAGCAACTTCAGGGGCAGAGTTCTTCTTCTTCTGTTGCATTTTTATGCAGAATCATTCTTTTAAACAAAAACATAGATAAAATTAACACCAAATATAATCAGAAGAGGTGAGTTAGAAGAATTACTTGCACATCCTAGAAAAGATGCACCTAGCAATACTTCTTTTTATAAATTATTACTTTTAAAGTTATCTTTAAGTTTTGTTTCATGCTCTTTGTATTTCAAAAACCAACTTTAATAATCTTTTCTTCACTGGGGCTATTGTAGGGTAAAGAACTTATACTAGTAATAAATGAGGGTTTGCAACTTGTGCTTTTTGTAAAAATTAAGTATTACAAGTGACAGCAGGAATAATGAATTGCAAAACTATAGTGACAGAAATCCTGGAAATTATTCATGGAAGGTTTAGAATTACTACAAATGTCACTAGCAGCCTTCAATCCAGCATATGGGACAGAGCCCCTCCAATGATGGCCCTCGATCATCATGTAGAGAATTGTGTGGGCAGAGTAGGTGTCATGAAGTAGCTCAGAATCCATATAATTTTCTTCATAATTAAAATTTCTTGCTAACAGTTTATGAGTGGATTTGTAAGAGGTTGATTCTACAGAGAGCAGGAGGGAAATAACTATTAAAAATAGGACAATCACAATTCACCACAGGAACATTTGCCAACATAACATTTTGACCCAAGCTACTAATATTGAGCTGTGGATTACAACCTTTTGTATGACTGTGGCCATCTATAATTAATTGAAAGGAAATCATTATTTGCTGCCTACCCAGAGCCTGGGGTTAAAAGTGGGAAGGGGGAAAAAGAAAGGAAAAAAATTCCTGCACATTAATTTCATGATCTTTTCTATTTTTAATGTTCAGCTGGTTTAAGGTAGCTCTAAGAAAATGAGATCTGAGCCTAAATATTCAAATATGGTATTAATTCCTTTTCTCAAAATCAAGATTATTGATTTTCTAAACATTTGGATACTAACTAGCATTTGTCCCTAGGATTGAGTTTTATTGTATGATACAGAGACAGTATCAAAGTCAGGAAGAATTAAATTTCACCCCATGTTTTTTTCAAGTATCTAAATAAGGAGCACTTACCCTTCAGGGTCTTATCTGTTCTTCCTCCTTCGGAGAGAGGTAAAGTTTATGGTGGAAGAACACAGGCTTTGGCATCAGAGGGTAGATGATTCACATCCACCCCTGGCTAGCTCTAGACCTTGGGAAAATCACTTAATCCCTGTAAGCTTCAGTTTCCACATCCAAAGTGGATTATCCTGTCATGCATATATATAAGGTCATAATGAAGGTTAAATGATATGACATACACAAATCTGACTAACAGAGTTTAGATCACCCAGTTCCCACATTTGTATTCAAAAAGCTGTTTATTCCCTTGCCACCAAAGAAGAGTGAGCCAAAAAGGAATATTTGCACTCCAAATAGTAGCAAATATAACCCTAAGTGGCTTGCATAAGAAAGGGACTTCATCAGCTCATATCTTTGAAAGTGTAGGGATAAGGTTGGCTTCAGGCAGGGCTTAGTCCAGAGACTCGAATCATGTCTTTGGGCTCAGTTCTCTGACTCTTGAACTTCACTGTTTTCTGTGCTGTCCTCACTCTCTGGCTGGCTTCCCTTGAGGCAGCAAGATGGTCGCAGCCCAAAGCCTCACATCTTCTTATTGCCATAGCCTGTGGAATAATAACAATGACAACAGTGGAAACAATATGTACTGATCCATGGATGAAGCGTGTTTTTCATCTTTTTTCTCCTTTATTATATATACTGAAGGTATATGACTTGATGATTTGATAAATGTGTATATCAATACACATTGTTGTGAATACACATTGTTGTGTATGTGGGAATAAATGACATATAATTTGAGACAATACACATTGTTGTGAAATATTCCTATGATCAACTGTAATTAATATCCACTTCAGTGCCTTTCTAAGCAATAGATAGATGGACATGGGTAGAGATATAGATACATAGAAGGGAAGTATATATGTATTAGGGTACATATATGTATATACTTCTACAATTTCATTGTCTATTTTACATGTGAAGAAACTGAGACACAGAGAAATTAAGTAATTCCTCCAAGGTTTTTCAGCTAGATGGCCACGAGACAAAGACTCTGACCCAGTCTAGAGCTAAATGTTGTGCTTATGAATTCTCTGCTGAGCAACGCCTTCCCAGAAGCCCCAACTAAGAACTGCTAACAGCCCATTGTCTGGATTATGTACTTCTTCTTGAATCAATCTCATGGGCTGCTGGGAAAAGGAATGCTGATTGGTTTGAAGAACCCCCTCTGGAGCTGAGAGTCTGGTCTGTCCATTGACAGCACCTGGCTGTCAAGACTGCAAGAGTACTTGCCAAAAGGGACTGTTAAAAGAAGAGGGCATGGATACTAGGCATGTTACCTTCAGGGAAATGGATATAAACTATAGGTGGAGGCTTCCAACAAGCTTACAGTTTAGAAGAAAAGATAAACATGTACGCAGAGCCATGCTATAGGGCACTCAGAATACTTCTTATAACTCTATAGCAGATTGCTCACTGTCTGCTGGCATCAGAGTGCCTACACATGGGCTCTGATTGATAAGGCCCTTTTCTTTGTCTTATCCTGCCTTGAATTGCTCCTTGCCTGTTTTCATCCACCCATCCCTTCAACAGATATCAGAGCACCCACCTTGTGCCATGCATTAGTGGTACTGGGAGTTCTGAAGTAAACAAAATGGGCACAGTTGCCATTTACATGGAGCTGCTCACTGAACAGTGGAAGAGCTACCGTTGAAGTTAATGTGTACCAAGCATTTTCAATAGGGATCTGTGCGTAACAAAGTGAAGAGTGAGACACAAAATCATATCAGAGGAATATAACCCAGGCTGGGGTCAGGGGAAGCTTCTGGGAATAAATGACATATAATTTGAGACTTAAAGGAATATGAGGAGTTGGCTAAACAAAAGTAGATGGAGATACGATCTCAGAACCTCTGTCCTGTGAATACTTTGGCCATTTCTTATTTGTGAGCCTTATAGCAATGTCCTTCCCTGACACCTCCATCCTCAAAGCCTCCATAAAATTTCTTCTAAAGAAAATTAAAATATGAGGGTAATTGAATTGATTTATATATGCTTTATGTTTGGTAAGATTGCGTATCATTGAATCATACTCCTGAAGTCCTAGTGTTCCACAAAGGTGTCAGGGACTCAGGGGTGGAGGTGAGGGGTGGAAACGGAGGCAGAGGGGCTTGCAGAGGGCGAAGAAGCTGAGCAGGATGGCTCTTGGGTTTCCTTTCTCTGATTCAACCAGACTGGTTCTGCTTTTATGCTTTATATAATGGAAAATAAGTGTATATATTATCATGGAGTTTAAAAATAAAATACAAATAGCTCTGAGATAGCATATGGATTTATTAGAGTTCCTCAAATTTATTGTTTCAGAACATTTCTCTATATTCCAGTCATCAGGTCCTTGACTGGGAGAAAACCCATCATCATGACACAGTCTCCATGAGAAAATTCAGATTCATCTTTTGTACTTAAAATCACATGCCTTTTCCAGGAATGCAGCCTCCTATAGCACCACCTGGATGTCGCAAGTAAGAGAGTTTCCAGCATGTGCAATAAGATTTCAGTGAGGAGAAACTGGACTTGGCTGGGGGGTTATCAGTGATGCTTTCACAGAAGGGGTGGCCTCTCACTGGGTTTTTGTTGGATTTCAGTAGTCATAAGAAAGAGCAGGGCTTTCCACATGAAATGGAAAGATGCAAGCAGGAATACAAAGGCATGTTTGTGGAGAGCAGTTTGAAAGATGATTTGGCTGGAACCTGAGTATCATGTGGAGTTGTTATATGAGATAAGGCTAAGAAGCTAGCTCAGCTCAACATGGGAAGGGCCAGGAATGACAATTCACCTTCCCTTCCGAGGGCTTTTGTACTTGCTGTTTTCTCTGCTCAGAATGCTTTTCCCCCAGATCTCCAGATGCCGAGGTCCTGCTCATTATGTAGGTCTTTGATCAAAGTCATTCCTTCCCAAAAGTCTACCTTGACCAACTTGTGAAAGCAATTCCCTTCCCATCCAGCAACTCTCTATCATTACTACATTTCATTTCCTTCATAGCATCAATTTATTTCTTTGCTTGTTTACTACCTACCTTCTCAAAAGCCATGAAAACAAGAATCTTTTCCATATTGTTCACTGCCAGCTCCCAACATGGTATATATTAGGTGCTCAGTAAATATTTGTTCAGTGAATGATTACATGAGTTATTCTTAAACAATGAATAATGAAGAGCTGTATGATTTTTTTATTTATTCATTTTTATTAACATATAATGTATTATTTATTTCAGGGGTACAGGTCTGTGAATCTTCAGTCTTACACAATTCACAGCACTCACCATAGCATATACCCTTCCCAATGTCCATCACCCAGCCAGCACATCCCTCCTACCCTCCAGCAATCCTCATTTTGTTTTCTGAGATTAAGAGTCTCTTATGGTTTGTCTCCCTACTCGGTCCCATCTTGTTTCATTTTTCCCTCCCTTTCCCCACAAGCCCCTACTCTGCCTCTCAAATTCTTCATATCAGTGAGATCATATATAACTGCCTTTCCCTGATTGACTTACTTTGCTCAGCATAATACCCTCCAGTTCCATCCATGTTGTTGCAAATGGCAAGATTTCAGGTTTTTGATGGCTGCATGGTATTCCATTATATATACTATACCACATCTTCTTTATCCATTCATCTATTGATGGACATCTAGGCTCTTTCCATAGTTTGGCTATTGTGGACATTGCTTCTATAAACATTTGGGTGCACCTGCTCCTTCCAATCACTACATTTGTATCTTTAGGGTAAATACCTAGTAGTGCAATTGCTGGCTCGCAGGGTAGCTCTATTTTCAGCTTTTTGAGGAACCTCCATACTGTTTTCCAGAGTGGCTGTACCAGCTTGCATTCCCACAGTGTAGGAGGGTTTTTATTAAGAAAATGAAACAGGGGCTCCTGGGTGGCTTAGTGGGTTAAAGCCTCTGCCTTCGGCTCAGGTCATGATCTCAGGGTCCTGAGATCAAGCCCCACATCGGGCTCTCTGCTGTGCGGGAAGCCTGCTTCCTCCTCTCTCTCTGCCTGCCTCTCTGCCTACTTGTGACCTCTGTCAAATAAATAAAAAATAAAAATAAAAAATCTTAAAAAAAGAAAATGAAACAATTCCAGAGGCGTTTGAAAAACATTAGCTTGGCAGCAGAGTTTAGGATGGAATGAGACAGTATGAGATTAAGGGCAGGAGGATCAATTAGGAGGCCATCTTAACAGTCCAGAAAAGGGTTAAGCTCCCAAACTCTGGCAGTGGCAAATGGGCATGAATATATGGGCTGGATGAGAGAATTGTGGAGACCAAAAGCATGCCATTTGAGGACTGATTAGATATGGAGGGTGAGGGACAGCTGTGAATTAAGGGAATGGTGATACCATACTTGGAATGAGAGAATTTGGGGAAAGAAACTAGCTTGGACAGAGTTCATTTTGAAGCATCCTGAACTTTAAGTGATGCATCATTTGGAAATGAAGTAGAAAGTCAGTCAAGCTTTGAGCAGTGGCAGTATCGTAGCCAATGAGGTTACCCGAGGCGCGATTATTGCTAATTGAAGTAGAAAGTCAGGTAGGCAATGTGCGCCCTTGCCTGGAAAGATACACTAGAGCAGGAAATAAAGGTCTGGGAGTTAGCAGTTCAGAAGTTGTAGTTCACCCCTTGAGAGTGAGTAAGGTCTCTAAGAGAAGGTATAGTAAGAAATGAACATAGCACTGAGAGTAGTGTGGAGAGAAGCTGTAAAATTCAAGGATGAGAGAAAAGAAGGGGAGCAGTAGGGATAGAAAGAGCAAATTGGGAAGAGAGCATTTCGAAGTAGTCACGGGGTACCAGAAGATGGAAGATGAGGATGATGCAGGTTGAGGACAGGCATCTCCCCCTTCTGTCTCTACAATAGGAAGAGCAGAGTTCAGTGCACTCTACAGTTTATTATCACCAATACCTTCCACCACATTGCCTTGCTTACTAACATCCTACACCTACCCACATGTAAATTCTGCATCACTTCTCAGCAAACACTCCTGTTCAAAGACCTTCCATAATTTTAAAACTCAGTTGCTCTTTACTGCTTTCCTGTATGTACATTTTTTTCTTAATACCCAGTACCTTATGGTTAAAATCTAGTTTGAATCTTTTAATTGCTAGGCATCAACAATAGAGCCATACAAATCACAATAACCATAGTAATAGTCCATAATAGTTAATCATTTACACCTAATCTCATTAACATTGCTATTGCTTGTCATCACTGTGTGCCTATTATACAGGACATAAGAAAAGGGAAAAAAAAGATAATGACTTCTCTCCTTTTTCAAAGTCATGGACTATCTTTCTAGTGTTCTGGAATGTGTCTCTATAACATTTTTTTTATTAAGGCCTGTGAATTTAAATAAAAGTAGAGCCTATGGTACAGAAACAAAACTCTGAATAGCACAAAAATTATGCAGAAGCATAATGAAGGAAATTTAGAACTTTCACCATCCCTTCAGGATTTTCCTCCCTAGAGTCAGGTTAAGTGATACCAACTGCTGCCCAACAGGACTTTAAAAATCAGAGTAATCCAAATTCTCCCCAGTCAGGCCCATTTATTGAGCCCATGATAAGAATATAAACAGAAAGTGTGAAGAATATGCAGGGAGTGGCACCAACCATTCACAGGCCTCAGGAAGGGCAAGGCTGATGCACTGATGATTGTGAGATAAGATGAAAGATGAGCGAGAAAGATCTGTAGCCTGTGCTCCTAATCCCTAGCAGTAGTTTGTAACCCAGCTGTGTGCAGCAGATGAGGCAGATAGACCAACAATCACTCCTGGAAGCCAAGACAAAATCCATAGGAAAATGAAAGTCTTTGTCATAGCACTGGATTCTTTGGATTCAAGACATTATGGGTCCCCAAGGACAACATGAATTTGAGTACAAGACCTTACAGACTAGAGTTAGGCAGCCATTGACCTAAATCAGCCTTTCTGAAGAAGAGGCATCAATAGAGACAACAGGGAAACAGACCTGGTGCCTAAGAGAAAATTGCTTCTGTCCCCATATTGGAAACTCTTGGTATCTGGCCCAATGTACATGCAGGGGGAGGATGTTGGTTGGTATTTAAAAGTTAGGGAGAATATAGTTATCATCCGGAACATTTGTCTCTTTGAGGTCTTTCAGGAGTCAGTTGGGGGTTTCCTACCCTCTGAGGTTTAAATAAACTTTACTCAAATATCCACCCTCACAACTAGGAATTATTGAGGACCCACCACACAAGTACTATACATTTGGGGACTTTTTTTTTTTTTAAAGATTTTGCTTATCTATTTGACAAATGGAGATCACAAGTAGGCAGAGAGGCAGGCAGAGAGAGAGGAGGAAGCAGGTTCCCTGCTGAGCAGAGAGCTCAATTCGGAGCTTGATCCCAGGACCCTGGGACCATGACCCAAGCTGAAGGCAGGGGCTTCATCCCACAGAGCCACCCAGGTACCCCCAGACTTATTTTTTGTGGCTCTCTCTATCTCTACTCCTGCATCCATGTCCTCACCAAACCACGGCTCTAACCTGGGTGCAATAATACCTCATCCCTCATCATCTTTCACAAGAAATCCAATTGCACAGAGTACTTCACAATTTTTGTAATTTTATTGGATATTTGTGGAGGGCAAGGGGCAAATACATCCATTCATTTCTTGAGTACGTATTGTGTTTTAGTTGCTGTCGTAAGTGCTTTAGGTACATCAGTGATAGAAAGACAAAATTCCTATCTTCCTAGAATTTCTAATCCAGTGAGAGAGATAGATGATTAGCTCCATGAAGAGTGTAACCACCTGCCAGTTTCCTGTTCCCTAGCCATTCCACCCTTCCTCTTTACTCTGCAGGTTTCTGAAGCCTGTACTCTGATGTGTGACCTCATGGCCCCACCAGGTTGCTTTGTCTTTCACAATCTCCCAGCCTTCACATTTTGGCAGGCAAAAATATCTCCATCTTGTTGCATAGGATTATCTAAACCCATGGCGCTAGACTGGAATGAGCATGTAGGTGCCCAGTTGCCAATGGAAATTTAGGTTGGTGGATGGGACAATGGGATGAACATAGAAATTTGTGATCAGGCAGCTCTGGGGTCAAATTTCTACCTCCTGCTGGTTGTATAACATTGAACATATTCCTTAGTCTTCCTAGGCCTTGATTTTTCTCACCTGAAAAATGGGAACATTAATCACTTTTCCTTAATGTGAGGAGAAAGTTTTTTTTTTTTTTTTTAAGATTTATTTATTTATTTATTTATTTGAGAGAGAGAGACAGTGAGAGAGAGCATGAGCGAGAAGGTCAGAGGGAGAAGCAGACTCCCCATGGAGCCGGGAGCCCGATGTGGGATTCGATCCTGCGATTCCGGGATCATGACCTGAGCCGAAGGCAGTCGTCCAACCAACTGAGCCACCCAGGCATCCTGAGAAAGTTTTAATGTGGTAACAAATAAAAGTTTCCAGTACAGGATGGGTACTCAAATATAACTAGTTTACTTTAGGTTCTAGAGAGATTTTGGGGGTAGACCACGAACAGGAATCAATCAGAACTCAGGACCAGACACAAGAATGGTCATATAGGCCAATAAGGGAGAAGGAAAGTTAACACTTGCTCCACTTTAAGGGGCAACACAAACATTCATAGGTCATCCCTACCACTCTCTGATTAGTGGTAGGGTGACCCCCTCCCATATCACAAGCTAGCACAGGTCAAAGCCCCAAATATGTCCCAAGAGCAGGATGTCCAAGGTGGCTGGGGCTGGCAGAATTCTGGCATTTAGGGTAGGAGTAAGCAACTGGTTGTTAGGGCATTGCCCACCGAGGTTGGGAAGTTGAGATTCTCAGACTCCCCAGTTTTCAAGAGCTCTGAAACATCTTCTAGTCTGGGGGTTCCTAAACATGACCCTGACATAACACTTCTGAATAAGAAGTCCCCAGTTTTGAGCCAGGCCAAATACTTAAATACTTCTCAGGTGACTCTTGTGGCTTAGGGTGGGGAAGAGATACTCCATTTCTTTTTTTTTTTTTTTTTTTTTTATTCTTTTTAATTTTTTTTTAAATTTTTTATTTTTTATAAACATATATTTTTTAATAAACATATATTTTTATCCCCAGGTCTGTGAATCACCAGGTTTACACACTTCACAGCACTCACCAAATCACATACCCTCCCCAATGTCCATAATCCCACCCCCTTCTCCCCAACCCCCTTCCCCCGGCAACCCTCAGTTTGTTTTGTGAGATTAAGAGTCACTTATGGTTTGTCTCCCAGTGGAGATACTCCATTTCTAACAAAGCTCCCAGTAGATGCCTATGCCCAGCTCATGGACCCTATTTTTGATAGCAGGGTTATAGGCTGACTCCCCAAGCAGATGCTTGAATCTTCTCTACTATATCCCCATCAAGAGGTCATTCAACCAATGTGTGACTATCTTCTGTGAAAGAAATCTCATTACCTCTGATGGGGTCCATTCAAACTTTATCCTTCCTAGTTAACTGTGTGTGTATGTGTGTGTACACATGCATGTGTGCATGTGCGTGCGCACGCGTGTGTATGTGTGTGTGTGTGTGTGTGTGTGTGTGTTTTAAGTCCTGCTTTTGATATTTCTAGCCTATTCTGTCTTTTGGAAGTTCTGCCAGAAAATGCGTACTTACGTTTTTCTATCATTTATCTTTCTATTTTATTTTTTAGATTTTATTTATTTATTTGACAGAGATCACAGGTAGGCAAGCAGGCAGAGAGAGAGAGAGGAGGAAGCAGGCTCCCCACTGAGCAGAGAGCTTGATGCAGGGCTTGATCCCAGGACCCTGAGATCAGGACCCGAGCCGAAGGCAGAGGCTTTAACCCACTGAGCCATCCAGGCGCCCCTATCATTTATCTTTTTAAAGATTATTACATTAACTATAGGTTTTTGTTAGAAAATATGGAAAATACAGGCATATAGAGGGAAAATTCCGGGGCACCTAGGTGGCTCAGTGGGTTAATGCCTCTGCCTTTGGCTCGGGTCGTGATCCCGGGGTCCTGGAATCGGGCCCCGCGTTGGGCTGTCTGCTCCGCGGAGAGCCTGCTTCCTCCTCTCTCTCTCTCTGCCTGCCTCTCTGCCTACTTGTGATCTCTGTCTGTCAAATAAATAAAATCTTTAGAGGGAAAAATCCTTAATAACCATAATACTACCGACCAGATGTACTTGCTCTTAAAATATTGGAGCATTTCCTTCTAATTCTTTCTTATCATGATTTAAAATCTGATTCCTGTGTCTTTCTCCCTTAGAGCTTCAGAGCACGAGGCGCAGCTCCAGCCTGTTTCTCTCTGGTAGCTTCAGGCAATGGGCAACAATTCTCCACTGGCTGATGCTCCAGTGCCTGCCTTTCTCACTGACCTTACAGCCTCCACTCCTTGCAAGAACAGTGTTTGGGCAGAGATGAGAGGGAGGACAATCCAGGCCCTCTGGGTGAGACGGCACTGGGCACTGCTGGCATTCACTGAGCAGTGAGGCTGTTTTTCAAGTCATCAGAATGGCTTTACAATGAGCCATTCTGTTTCTTCCACATGATACTGCTTGTCACCGAAAAGCAAACATTTTAAGGCATCTGTGGCCACACAAGAGAATGTTTTTCATTTGGAAAGTAGATTGGCTCACAACCAATCATGTTCTCACCCTCACTCAGCTGTATTAGTGTTGTGATCAACTGAGCAGGGGCTCATGTTTGGAACACCAGGGTTCAAATCCAGTCTTCATCATTTGTTATTAACTGAAAAGTTGGACAAGTTACTTTAACCCCTCTATGCCTCAATTTTCTCATCTTTAAATGAAGATGATACTACCACCTACCCCACAGGGTTATGTGGATTACATGAGTTAATCTATATAAGGTTTTTATTTTTACTATTTTATTTTTATGTAAACTCTACACCCAACATGGAGCTCAAACTCATGAAGCCAAGATCAAGAGTTGCATACTCCACCAACTGAGCCAGCCAGGTCCTCCACATAAGATTTGTAGAACAGTGTATGACTCATGGAAGAACCCAGTAGATGATATCTAACATACACACACAAATAGCCACAAAGTCAAGTTTAATGGGTAAGATTTATTGAAATAAAGAGATAAGCTTGGTACTTATTTCCATATTTTAACCTTGAGAAAGACCTGGCTAAGAAAAGGTTCATGGAGTGCCTAGAGACAGCTGTGATAAGAAATATGTTCTGCATGGGAAGCCACAGCACAGACTCTATCTGTGGTCCTGGACCTATGCAGAAGGGGCTGTGCTCTAAGCTCCTAGCCCAGCAGCTACAACAAGACAGGTGAGCAGTGAGCACTGCTCTTGCCAGCTCCCTCACTTTTGTTATTTCTGCCTAGTGGGCTGACTTAGAAAGGGTCCAGGATACAGGGGGAAACCTGGGAAATTGGGAAATACTTCAGAGTTAGTTCAGGTTCTCCCTAGGACAGGACGTTGAAGATTCCATATTCCTGTCTCTGCGTGCATCTGAGACCTCTGTCTGAGCGTCAGATGCTCTAAGTCTTGAGAGCTGTGCTGAGTCCCCAGGGAGTCACTGGCTCCGCTCTGAGCAATTATTGCATTACTGCAATTATAGCTGGTTTTCTAGAGAGCCACTAAATGGCACCCTGATGACTAGAAAAAGATAATGTTCAACCCTATACACCTAACTTCCTATTAGAGAATTACTTAGACACTGGGGGCAATATAACTCATTAATAAATAAGTTCTTTCTGTGTTTTCTAATCCAGACCACCCCGGTATCTTACCCCATACACTGATCTTTGAATTTATAACCCATTCTCATTTTTTCCTCTTTGTCTATCCCACTACTTTTTTTTTTTAACAGCTTTACTGAGGTATAATTGCTATACAGTACACTGCATATAACTTACACATATAGTTTTGTAAGTTTGACATACACAGACATCTGTGAAACTATACTCACAATCAAGGTAATGAACTTGTCATGTCCATCATTCCCTAAATTTTCCTTAGTTCCCTTTCAATTCCATCCCTCCTACTTCACATGGTCTCAGGCTGAATCCTGGGCAATCACTTATTTAGAACTTCATATAAATAGAATCATGCAGTGTACACTTAAACATATTTTTTTTCCCCTTGTGCTGTCTAGGATCTCCTGTATGATATTGAGTGGGAGTGGTGAGAGCAGATATCTTTGTCTTGTTTTTGATCTTGGTAGGAAAGCATTCAGTCTTTCACCCTTAGCTGTGAATTTTTTTCATACATGACCTTTAAAGGAAGCTTTCTTCTACTCTTTGTTAAGAATTTTTATCAGGAATGGATGTTGGATTTTGTCAAATACTTTTCCAGCTTTTTGTGAGGTGACACAAAATAAGTTCATTAAAAAGACAAATTGATGTTTGAATGCTAAACCAAGCTTGCATTCCAGCCTAAACTGTACTTGATCATGATATACTATTCTTTTTATCTGTTCTTGGATTTGATTTGCTACAATTATGTTTAGAATTTTTGCAAGTATATTCATGAGGGGTGTGGGTTTTCAGTTTTCTTTTCTTGCAATGTCTTTGGTTTTAGTATCAAAATCATGTGCTGGTCTCAGAGAATGAATTGGCAAGGATTACTTCCTCTTCAGTTTTCTGGAAGAGTTTTTATAGAATTGGCATTATTTCTTCTTATGTATTTGGTAGAATTTACCAGTCAAGCCATTTGGAACTGAAGTTACAAGGGGGCAGGGTGGGGAAGATTTTTAATTACCAAATCTATTTCTTATTTCCTTTAATAAATATGGGTCTATAAATATATGTGTTTTTCTTTGGCTTAAAAAAATGCCTTATCTTTCAAGGAATTTGTCTGTTTTATCTAAGTTCTTAATTTATTGGCATAAAACTGTTTAAATTATTCCCTTATTATTCTTTTAATATTTACAGAATCTATGTTGATACCTTCTCTTTTATTTCTGGTGTTCATAATTGGTGCTCATTGATTATATTCTTTTAATCATAATTAATGGAATTTTTAGAATCTTTAGAATCCAAAGATTTTTAGATGTTTAGAAAAGAACAATATTTTCTAAAAATGCATATGATTTCAGTTATTTTTTCCTATCATTTTTGGTTTTCTATTTTATTGATTTCTGCTCTGATCTTTATTATTTCCTTTCTTCTGTTTACTTTGAGATTTAATCAGTTTTCTTTTTCTAGTTTCTTAAGGGAAAACCTGAGGCCATTAATTTGAGCTTTTCTCTTTTTTTAATTATTAATTTTTAAATTTTTAGAAATTGAGGTGCAATTGACATATAACATTATGTTGGTTTCAGGTATACAATGTAATGATTCAATAATGGTATGTATTGCAAAGTGATTGCCACCACAAATCTAGTTAACATCCATCACCTTATACTTCTTCTTTATAATATAGATGATTAGTTGTATAAATATACCTATAAATGGCATTGCCCAAACTAAGAAAGTTTTTTTCCCTTTTTTGTTTGGTTTAAAAACCTTCCTGATTTCCCTTTTGATTTCTTCTTTGGTCCATAAGTTACTTAGAAATGTCTTATTTAATTCCAAATATTTGGGGAACTTTTCAGAGAGATTTCTGTCATTACCTTCTAATATAATTACACTGTGTTCAAAGAATATACTTTGTATTACTTGAATCCTTTTTAACTTCATGGGGACTTAGTTTATAACCAGGATATGGTCTATATGTCCTGTGTGCACTTGAAAAAAAAATGTCTATTTTGCTGTTCAGGTCAAGTTGGTTTATATACTATTTTTCAAATCTTTTGAATAGTTGTTCTGTTTTGCCCTTTGTTTCATCAGTTAGTGAGAAAGGGGTATCAAAACATCTATTATAGGGGCACCTGGATGCATTAGTCAGTTAATCGTCCATCTTTTGACCTCAGCCCAAGTCTCGATCTCAGAGTTGTGAGTTCAAGCCCTGCATTGGAGCCTATTTAAAAATAAAAAATAATTTCAAAAAATATATCTATTCTGTGGATTTTTCTATTTAGTTTTGAAGTTTTTAAGTTTCTGCTTCATATATTTGACACCATTATTAGGTTTTTAATGTTGGGACTGTGAGGTGATCTCAAACTGACCTCTTTATTATTACAAAATGATCTTTTTATCCCAGCTAATATTTTTTTTTTTAATTTTTTATTTTTTATAAACATTTTGATGCTCTGAAATCAACTTTATTTGATAGTAATATAGTAGTAGTATTTTCGGTAGTAGTTACTCCAGCTTTTCTTTCTTTAGTCTTATCTTGGTATGTCTTTTTCCATCCTTTTCAATTTAATCTATGTGTGCTGTTATATTTAAAGTTAGTTTCTCATAGCCAACATTTATTTGGGTCCAACAATTTTTGCCTTTTAACTGGATATTTAGATCATTTGTATTTAATGTGATTATTGATGCAGTTAGGTTTATACATATCATCTATTTGTTTTCAATTTTTCCCACCTCTTCTTCTCTTTTCCTCTTTTCCTCTTTTTCTGCCTTATTGTGGGTTATTTAATTTTTTTGTGATTCCAGTTTATCTCCTTAGTTGTATTATTAACTGTCACTCTGTTTTGTTATTTTAGTTGTCTTAGGGTTTGTAGGACCCATCTTTAACTCGTCACAGTCTACTTTCCATTGCCATTAGACCACTTCACACGTGGTATGGGAACCTCTCAGCAGCTCACTTTCATTACTTCCTTTCTGGTCTCGGTACTATGGTTGTCACACATTTTACTTCTCATGTTATAAGCTACACACTACTTTGTAATTATTTTTGTTTGAACGGTCAATTCCTCTTCTAAAGGGATTTAAATAATAAAGAAATTTTAAATATTTGCTCTTATAATGACCATTTCTAGTGTTATTCCTTTAGTTCCATCCACCTGGACACTATTTTTAAAATTTCTTTTAAGAGTATGTCTGCTAATGAATTCTTTTAGCCTTTGTAATATCTGAAAATAATGTTATTTTGCCTTTGATTTTTGAAAAATTTTTACCCCTGACCAAAGATCTCTAGGGTGACAGTTTTTTTTTTTCTTTCACTACTTTAAATATGTTGCTCCATTGTCTTCTCACTTGCATTATTTCTGGTGAGAACTCAGTCATCTTCATCTTTGTTCTCCTGTATGTAACATAACTTCTTTCTCTGGCTGTTTTCTTTAATTGTTTTCTTCATCTTTCTTGTCTGAGATTCATTGAATTTCTTAGATCTATGGATTTATAGTTTTCATCCAATTTAAAAAATTTTCAGCTCTTATTTCCTCAAAAACTTGTGTCTTCCACGCTGACCTTCAGGACTCCAATTGTACAGTATATGACTACTTCAAGTTATTTATAGCTTGGTGATGCTCTGCTCATTTTTCTTTTTTCTTGCTTTTTTTTTCCTTTTTCTTTTCTTTCTTTTTTTTTTAAGTTATCTTTCCTCTGTGTTTCATTTTGGATAGTTTCTGTTGCTATGTCTTGAAGTTTACTAGTCTTTCTTGTTTCAACATTTAATCTGCCAGTAACCCCATCTAGTATATTCCCTATTTTATACACTATAGTTATAATTTCTAAATTTTGATTTGGGTCTTTTTTATGTCTTAACTTTTTGAACATATATAATACTTTTAAACCTATTTTAATGTCCTTATCTGCTAATTCTAACATCTGCAGTGTCAGTTTAGGTAGATTAATTTTTCTCCTTATTATGGTTCATATTTTCCTATTCTTTGCATGCCTGATAATATTTATGTATGTCAGATCTTGTGAATTTTACCTTTTTGGATATTGGATATTTTATTATGTTTACAAATACTTCAAGCTTTAATCTGGAATGTAGTTATTTGGAAATAGTTTGATCTTTTCATATCTTGCTTTTAATATTTCTTAGAACTAAAATAACGTTCAGTCTACAGATGTTTGTTTTCTACTACTGAGGCAAGATTTTCTGTGTACTGTATTTAGTTTCCCATGAAAACCATTAAGTTTTCCAATCTGGTAAGCTCAGACACTATTCTCAGCCCTGTGTGAACTTCAGGCAGTTGCCACTAATATTTTTTAATGTTTCTTTCTCTTACCTCAAGTAGTTTTGCCAACATGCACTGCTCAGACTTCAACTCAGGCAGACCCTCTGTATATAATTAGTTTTTGCTCCATGCAGCATTTCCCTCTCTAATATTCAGTCCTATGACCACCAGTTACTTTGATGTCTCTGGATACCCAGATCTATCTCTTCGACTCCAGGAAGCCACAGGGATCTAACTGGGTTTCTTCTCCCTGCACAACAGCCTGAAAACATCTTTAAGGCATTAAGCTGAGGCAATTCTAGGGCTCACCTATTTGATTCCCATCTTTCAAGCATTACTACCCTTTGTTGCCTTATATCCAATGTCTTGCAAACCATCATTTCATATAGCTTTTTTTTTTTTTAATTGTTTGTTTCATGTGGGAGAGTAAATTTGGTTTCTGTTATTGTATATTGGGTGAAAGTGGAAACTAACCACCATTTCTCCTCAAATATACTCTGGCTATGTCCATTTTAATGACAAATAATATAGCTTCCCATCATTAGGTATAATCTGTTGAATGCCTGAGAGTAGTCTTTTGCATTTAGCTTTTGTGTGGATCTCTGTGAGTTACTTTAGAAATTAATAGTATGATCTAGGATGTGTTTTATTCCCCTCAAGTGTTTGTGTCCTCCTTCACCACTTCGAGGGCCACTCTTCTAATGGGTTCTTCCCCTAACATGTGTTACATGCATGTCAACTAGGCTAATTGTTCACAGCACCAGAACTTTTAAATTGTTATTCCTTTTTTATCACTTAAAAGAGAAATGTATGTATGAAAGCATTTATTTGATATAGTTGTTGATGTCCTTGTCTAATGTCAAGGACATCAGGTAGATTAGGAGACAAATTTCTGAATCACATGTAACATGATAATATAGTAAACATAATTAAAACTAGAACTTATTGAGAACCTATTATTGGCCAAATACTGAATGGATCTTCCCACTACCCATATACATTATCTTAATCTTATAAGGTGATCAATAGGTGGATATTTTACAAGTTAGAGATCTGCCACTCCATTTTTGCAGACAAGGACAGTGAATATCATAGAACTTTAATAATTGCTAAAAGCCATTGGGCTAATAAATAATGTAAGTGGGATTTAATATCAGGTAGTCTGATTCTAAAATCCAAATTCTTTCTCTTCCACCATACTGCTCCAAGAAGAAATCAACCTGTTGCCGATTGTTGGCCTTTTCTACATTTTCTCACTAGTGTGCCCAGCTATAGAAAGACATGTTAAAATCTCAGAAGCAACTGAAATATCAAAATCCTTTCAAGTAGACTTTTTATTAATCCCTTTATATATCCTTCTCTTAACCTGAAATCCTTTAAGCAGCAAATAAATTAACAACTACAAGTAATAAAGGCAGTGAATGAGATGTTCATTTCTACATAGAGAAAGGTTTATTTGGATGATTTGAGGTTATATTCAGCCCCAAAATAAATGCCATATGAATTAAATATATAAGAATGAAAATCAAAGACATAAATAATTAAAATGAAATATTAGATAGATTTTGAAAATCTGGATTTGGGAAATACCTTTCTAAATAAGAAACAAAATCCAGAAATCATGAAGGAAATAAACTGACAGATATGATAACATAATCTTTTTAGTTCCATCTGTACTAAAATTTTTCAAGAACTCCAAAAGCACTTCTCAAGTGGAAGAACTGGGGGAAATATTTGTGATACTTGTAAGAGTTAACCTTCTTAATTGGGCCATCCTCAGCATTACTCCCTATTTGTTCTTAGAATGCACTGCGCTGCAGGGAACTTTGTCTCCCAGGCCACCCTCCCTCTGGCTATGTTCTTGGGTCTATCCTCATCTGGAGTTCCTAGTATCCTGAAGAGACTTAATCAATCTTGGGTTGACATTCTGGCTCTTCCATTTACAAACTACATGACCCCAGACAAGTCATATAACCTCCCCAAATCTCAGTTTAATGGCCCAAAGGGGATAGCAGCATTACTCAGCTCATAGCATTTTTTTGTGAGAGTCACTTAGCTTGATGTTGGTTTATTGTAAGTGTTCAATAAATTGTAGCCATTGTTCACTGCTATATTCTCAGTGCTAGAACAACATATGGCACATACAGACACTCAATTAGAATTTGTTGAATAAATAACTTCTACAGATCAATAAGGAAAAGACACTCGGTGGAAAAATAAGCAAACGATACGGTAGGAAATACACAGAAAAATGCAAACGTTTGCACAAACAGGGAAAGAGGCTCTATCTTAATAGTAAAAATGCTAATTAAAACAATAATAAATTATTGTTTTTTTAACCTTCTGCTTTAAATGGCTGATCACAGCCAGTGCAGGCAAGGTCGTAGGGACATCTTCCTATATGTGGTTGATGGAGTAGAGCTAAGTAAAATAGCCCTAGAAAAATATTGGCAATAGGTTTTTAAATCTAAATGTACACAATTGGCAGTTGCACTTCTCAGGTCTAACCTACAGAAATAATACGTGTTTAAAAGGATAGATATTTGAGGCTGTTTGTTGCACATTGTTTGAAATGGAAAAAAAATTAGGAATAACCTAAATTTCCATCGATTTATAAGGTCCATCGATTGATATAAAGGTCCATCGAGTGATAACTACTAAAAAACAGTGATACATCCATGTAACTGGCTAGATATAAAAGAAGTTCATTTATATATATATATATATTTATTTATTTATATTTTAGGGATATATGTTTAAAGAGAAAATTAAGAAGCAGCATACTAATAATATTTGTAATGCTTATGTGTTGGGCAGTGCAGTAACCAACCTACTTGAATTATTTTTTTTAATTTTTTTTCAGCATAACAGAATTCATTGTTTTTTGTACCACACCCAGTGCTCCATGCAATATGTGCCCTCCTTAATACCCACCACCTGGCTCCCCCAACCTCCCACCCCCCTTCAAAACCCTCAGATGGTTTTTCAGAGTCTATAGTCTCTCATGGTTCACCTCCCCTTCCAATTTCCCTCAACTGCCATCTCTTCTCCATGTCCCTACTTGAATTATCTTATTTAATTCTCAGCACATAGACATCCTCTGTGGACTTGAGTTTCCTCATATTTGAAATAAGGAGGTGGAAACAAATAACCTCTGGTACCCTTCCCATCCTAGCTCTAAAATGCTATCTCTACTGAAGTACTATTTTGAAAGACATCTAGCCCTGAACAAGGCCAAGCATGATGATACCTCTAGGAGGTGGACAATCAAATTGATGTCTGTGCAGTGGTTTCTGCCATGGAGACTCTAGTACATGATTCTGCCTCGTGGAAGATATTCACAAACTTGTTCTCAAATGCTAAATGAAATGATGCCACTGCTTATTGGTAAAGAATGATTTTCTGACATTACTGTGAACTGGCTTCACCTGAAGCCCACCTTACAAAACAAAGGGAGCTCAGGTTTTCTAACTGTGGATACCAACCACATGCTCTCCCAAATGTCTAACTGTAGTAGAAACAATTCTCTTCACTGTCTCCCAACTGGCACAGAAATTGCCTCTCAGTTTTTCCTGGTCTGGCATGTTGGCATCAGTTTTCACATTGGCAGCTGAGCAATGGAGAATAAGAGAAGTGTGAGGAGCAATTGAATGCCCATGGCAGATCTTCACTTTTGGTCCACTCTTCATCCATACCAGGAAGTGAAAAAATTGAATACCTTTATGTCTGTCCTGTGGAGAAAGGACAATTTTGAATTGTGAACATGTGTGGAACAGTGTGGGAATATAGGAAAGTGAGTAGTAAATTTAAGATTTTGAAAAAATATTTACATTTCTAGAAAAATTTTATTAATATATTTTGTGGAAATTCATCAAAAAGATTGTTTTTACAACTGCCCTAATTTTACCTTTTTCTTTTCTTTTTTTTCTAAGCAACAGAGGTATATTCTGTCTTTGGATTAGTGTCTCATAAAAACAATGTATTTTTCAGTAGCTACAAACTCAAAGTACAATATAAGCTCAGTTTTTGTCTATTCAGAAAGACCTTTAATCAGGTAGAAATATTTAATTGGGTAATCATGCCCCAAACTTTTCCTCTTCAGTCATGTAATCTATTGGGATTTATTTGGATACTATTAGTGGCACAGGTATGAAAATGACCATCAGAGAGACTGGAAGAATTGGAATCACCTATTCCAGGAAAGGGTAAAAGCCCATTTCAAGCATGTGTCAGGCAACTGGAATGTTATTTTGGAAACGGATAATTGCTTGTCCCCAATATTAACAGAGAGAAGTGTATCCTCTTGCATGGACTACAGTAACCCCTCCAAAAATCATGTTAGATTATTAAAAGTTAAGAAGAAGGATAGGGGAGGATAGATCACAAATCTGTTTTATTCTACTGGAACTCTTTAACTTTTAGATACAGATCATTTTTACCAACCCTGACTCTCACAACAGTTTTGATGCACAAATACTGTATGAATAACCAGGTGTCTACATTGTGCCTCAGGCTGGTTGTTGTCTTTTGAGTTGAAAGCTAAATACAAGCCAATAAAATCAGAAATAAACTGGAACTATTCCTGAAAGGTTTCTTTCCAAGGGCAATAGAGTATAACAGAAATCTATAATGGACTGGCAATGCCTAAAGCCCACCTATTCCTCATGTAAAATATTAGCTTTGAAAACTACAGAGGGCAGATTGAATATTTATCTAATTCGTTACATCTCTGTGTTCAACAAACTATCGGGTAAGAGATGTAAACATGTATCTCTAAAATAAGACAGAAGCTCTGTTGGCCTCCTCTACCTCTAACAGTGACTAAATGACATGACCTTTGCCTACGACAGAGGCAGAGTTTATTGCTCTTTGAACTCCTAGCCAAAGGTCTATTTCATACCTCACCATCAGCCAATACTAGTCTCACTGAAGAGGATAAAATACCTTATACTCCATTTTTGTGCCCCTCTGTTCCACAGGCCAGAGGCAGGGCTATCTCATACTTTCTGAGCTGTCTATTCTTCAAGCTTAACAAATCCTAAGAATAGAAAAGAATGGATGCAGGACCAGATGAAAAGCTGGATGACACTTATGAACTATTTCGAGTAAAATTTGTCTTTAGAGGTGATGTGTCTCCTTTAATTCTTATTACTTGAGTGAATTCCTTCCCCTGAAGCTTCTGTTCTTCATCTGTTCCCAATGATGTTATTCCCATGAGGCACCTCTATTACTGCTCAGAAATCCACTTGCCTCCTGGGCATGGCTGAATCCTCTAGGTATACCTGGTCTGAGCTCTTATGCTGGGTTCTCAGACAAATAGTAAGAACCATTTCCTATACCTGAATTATGAAAAGGAGGATAATTGAAGGAGATAGAGGCAACTACTCATTTCTTTTTGAAAAGGCTACATTTCTTCTTCTTCTTCTTCTTCTTCTTCTTCTTCTTCTTTTTTTTTTAGGATTTATTTGTTTATTTGGTGGGGGGTATGGGCAAAAGGAAAAGATAATATCCAGCTGACTCCACACTGAGCATAGAGCCTAACACAAGTTTCCTCATGGGACTTAGTCTTGCAACCCTGAGATCACAACCAGAGCCGAAACCAAAGAGTCGGATACAACCGATGGCACCACCCAGACCCCCTGAAAAGACTAAATTTCTAGGGGTGCCTGGTGGCTCAGTGGGTTAAGCCTCTGCCTTTGGCTCAGGTCATGATCTCAGGGTCCTGGGATCGAGCCCCACATTGGGCTCTCTGCACAGCGGGAAACCTGCTTCCCCCTCTCTCTCTGTCTATTTGCGATCTCTGTCGAGTAAATAAAGAAAAATCGTTTTTAAAAAAAAAAAAAGACTAAATTTCTAATTGAAAAATTAGTGCCTCTATTAGACAACTTGCCTAAATGTTTTGCATCTGCTGAAGAACTATTACACCTGCTCTTATTTCTCTAGATAGAAGAATTCATTGCTCTTTTATTTTCCTCCTTCCATTTCCAACATTGAGGGGCTTCTTTCAGAGGGGCTAAGAAGGCTGATCTCTTACATTCCCCAATGCTGTCAACTGTGGGTCCATTTTAGTGTGGAAAAGAAAGATAAGACCATCCTTTTGTCAGAAAGAGAGACCCAGGAGAGAAAAAAGAAAAAAGCAACAATCTCCAATGACTATTTTCTGAACTTAAGCTTTTATTTATGTATGTTGCATCACCAAATGATTTCAATTTGCGGTAGTATTTTAATGCAGAAAAAATGTAAAACTATCATACTTGACATTTGAAATTATGCTGATTGGCTAGCATGTTTTAAAACATCAAATAAGATGGGCCTCAGTGTTTGACAGATTTTTACACAAAATACATTGTAAGAAACCCATGAAAGGGAAAGTGTCAACAAATTTCTTTATAAAATTTAAAAGACAAATGCACAGAATTGCAGTAGGTGTATTAACTCCATGTAGAATTTAAAGTGACTTTTGTGGTTTATAATCCTTTTAAGATTCAATCTGGAAAATTGCTTTGGAACAATGAAAACATGAAATCAAATCATAAAGCAGACTAATGGATAAAGACTGTAACACAAATGGACATATTTTATCCTGCGATAAATGCAAATACATTTCTACTCTTTTTATAAGCACAAAGAAGGGCCTACATTAATATACCTTACAATAGTCATTATTTCCCTTGCAAATTTTTAAGTTATTTTTAAATTCTCATCTGCTTGTATTTTTGTCTTTTCGCTGTTGCTTACTGGTTCAAGTCTTGTACACACACACACACACACACACACACACTCCTCATAAAAATAATCAAAATCCTGTAGGTATTGATGGGCATAATATGGGTGTTACAAAGCAGCTGTTTGCAAGGACTAGATCATATGTAGGACATTTAGGACATAGATTTAACAATGAAATTACCACCTTTGAGCTTGAATCTGCTGATAATCAGTGCCTGCTAGACACAAACGAGGTAAAGCAAGATCAGAAACCACATCTTCTCATTGAGTTTTATTCATTGAGCATTTCTGTGCAACTTCTCACAACACATTGAAATTCTCTGCTGTAGTCACCATGTGATTGGGTTTTAATGTATGGCAGCATATCCCAAGGGCAGAGCAAATTATGCTACCTGAACCCTTTATCTGTAAGCAGCAATACAACAGGGTGATGTAAAATAGAAGACAGATTTATTTAGACATAAACAATGTAAAAAATATTATTCGATACAAGAAACATAAAATCCAATATCCCAATAAATCTAGCTGGCAAGCCTTACCTTATTGCTAAATGATTGCACAAAAGAACAAACTTTCTTTAATGTTTCCAGGTTGACAAATGCAATATGTTCTGTCTACAGCCCTGTAACTTTGTCAGGAGCTATAAAGTCCTTCTCTCTTGGGTGCCAAAATTTCCACAGAGGTTCACAGGATTTTACTCTATCCTGCTGCAGCTTACTGAGACCCTGGCCTTATATTTGTCCTGTGATTTTTTTAATGAAAACAGCAGGCACTATTAGAGTAGTATAGTAGAATTGCTTATATTTACCTTAAAATTATTAATCAGTTATAAAAATTATCTGGCCCACTGCACCTCAGACATTACTGTGCATGCAAATTACCTGAGGATATTGTTAAAAAGCAGACTCAGAGTCAGTTATTTTGGGTGAGACCTGGGATTCTTTGTTTTGAACTTAGTTCCCAGGTATAGCCAATGCTGTTAATTGGAGGGCCACACTTTGTTTTGCAAGAATCTGTATGACCTCATTTGCTGAAGAGAAAAATCTTTCCCAAAGTGCATTTAGGAACTTAAATTTCTACAGATACATAGGACTGCGACGTTGGAACATTTATTAAACTCTTACGATGTGCCTGGACAGGCACAGGCAGTAGGGATACACGGATAAGGGTACCACAGTCCTGCCCTCATGGTGCTTAGAAGGTCATGGGGAGTCAGAACAGAGAAGAGAAGGACTTACACAGAGCTCACAGCTGGAAGCAGAATCCACACTTCCTGAAGTCCAGTCCATGGTCCTGTAGGACCTTTCAGTCTCTTGTCTTCCTTATGGCTCTTTCACATCCTCCCTACCTTCTCCCATCATTGCGGACCTACTATTTCATTCAGACTCTAAGTAAACCCCTCCATTAGAGAGGCCCAGTCAACATGACTAATGGTTCCCTGATAAGGGGTGTGAATATTCTCCTGTTAAGTAATATGGCATCCTTGAAGGAAAATGGCACTAGAGGAGCTAGAGTTTCGTCTGTGTTAACTATTTTGTCAGCAGCACCTAGGATAGTGTCTGAGAGGAAGAATTCAGTAAGCGTTTTTTGAGTGAACGAATGTAGGAAAGAGGGAATGAATGTTCATTTGCATTTCAGATATGCTAACTACTTGAAGTGAGGGAAAAGGATTAGATGATAACAACTCTTCTTTGTGAGAATGGGTTGGCTGTCTCTTCTGTGCCCCTGCACCAAGCCCTGAGGCTGACATTGTCATCTGATCTCATGAGATCCTTCCAATAATAAGAGAGCAGTAGCTACAAACCACTTAAGTTTCAGTTTGAACCCAAAGCTCTCTGACCCCAGAACTTTTTAGTTTTTTCAGCCACTACTACTTCGAATGCATGTTACATATACGATACTTCTACAGTGCTGGGCAAAACAAATGCATATTAGGTATAAATGTAAAATGGCAACAGGAAGTATGGCAAAATGATTAAGCACTCAAGCTTAGGAGTCAAACAGATCTGGTTTCAGGTTCTGCATCTGTTACTCAGTAGAGAACTTGGGCAAGGTAATTAACCTCTCAGAGTCAGATTCTGCATCTGTAAATGGCAGTAACACCTACTTCACAGAACGGTGTGAGAGAAAAAGTAATATAATATGCATAAAGACTTTAGTGGAGTACTTAGCACATACCCACTGTTAAATACATGGAAATCATATTACTTATTGTTGTTTTTAGTAAATATGCTTGAATTTTACTTGGAAAGATATAGACTGAAGAATAAAAGAAAATTATTTTCAGCAAGGATGTTGTGAATAAGCTAGAAATTTCTCAGAATAAAATGCAGGACAGTTTATTCCTGATGGCTTAATTATAGCCCTGCCTAAGATTTCTTTCTAGTCCCACAATTCTTTGTATTCTCAGCTAAATAAAGAGGGCAATCATAATACTGACCTACTTCATAAATGTCGTAAGGAATACCAAAACTGAGTATCTGAAAGAGTTTGGAAAATGCAATGTAACATATACATTCTAACTAATAATTATCTTTTCATTGAGGTCCAATCCAAAACTACTCTGGTAAGGCACCAACTGAACAGTCTTTCTCTGTCAGGCACTTGTCAATCTGGTACAGTGGAAATACCCCCAAATGGTGTAAGAATACATTTTGGGGAGTTTCCATGGCAACCTATAGACTACTTTAGAATGTCTTAAGTTTGCAAAACTCAGTTTTGTTGCAGTCAAGATAATCAATCACAGTATCAGACCAACTTGCAGTATAGTTCAAAACAATTTCCATTTTTTTTTTCATTTTAAAGATTTTATTTATTTATTTATTTATTTATTTTTTAATACTTTTTTTATTTTTTATAAACATATATTTTTATCCCCAGGGGTACAGGTCTGTGAATCACCAGGTTTACACACTTCACAGCACTCACCAAAGCACATACCCTCCCCAATGTCCATAATCCCAACCCCTTCTCCCAAACCCCCTCCCCTCGGCAACCCTCAGTTTGTTTTGTGAGATTAAGAGTCACTTATGGTTTGTCTCCCTCCCAATCCCATCTTGTTTCATTTATTCTTCTTCTACCCACTTAAGCCTCCATGTTGCATCACCACTTCCTCACATCAGGGAGATCATATGATAGTTGTCTTTCTCTGCTTGACTTATTTCGCTAAGCATGATACGCTCTAGTTCCATCCATGTTGTTGCAAATGGCAAGATTTCATTTCTTTTGATGGCTGCATAGTATTCCATTGTGTATATATACCACATCTTCTTGATCCATTCATCTGTTGATGGGCATCTAGGTTCTTTCCATAGTTTGGCTATTGTGGACATTGCTGCTATAAACATTTGGGTGCATGTGCCCCTTTGGATCACTACATTTGTATCTTTAGGGTAAATACCCAATAGTGCAATTGCTGGGTCATAGGGCAGTTCTATTTTCAACATTTTGAGGAACCTCCATGCTGTTTTCCAGAGTGGCTGCACCAGCTTGCATTCCCACCAACAGTGTAGGAGGGTTCCCCTTTCTCCGCATCCTCGCCAGCATCTGTCATTTCCTGACTTGTTGATTTTAGCCATTCTGACTGGTGTGAGGTGATATCTCATTGTGGTTTTGATTTGTATTTCCCTGATGCCGAGTGATATGGAGCACTTTTTCATGTGTCTGTTCGCCATCTGGATGTCTTCTTTGCAGAAATGTCTGTTCATGTCCTCTGCCCATTTCTTGATTGGATTATTTGTTCTTTGGGTGTTGAGTTTGCTAAGTTCTTTATAGATTCTGGACACTAGTCCTTTATCTGATATGTCGTTTGCAAATATCTTCTCCCATTCTGTCAGTTGTCTTTTGATTTTGTTAACTGTTTCCTTTGCTGTGCAAAAGCTTTTGATCTTGATGAAATCCCAGTAGTTCATTTTTTCCCTTGCTTCCCTTGCCTTTTGCGTTGTTCCTAGGAAGATGTTGCTGCGGCAGAGGTCGAAGAGGTTGCTGCCCGTGTTCTCCTCAAGGATTTTGATGGATTCCTTTCGTACATTAAGGTCCTTCATCCATTTTGAGTCTATTTTTGTGTGTGGTGTAAGGAAATGGTCCAATTTCATTTTTCTGCATGTGGCTGTCCAATTTTCCCAGCACCATTTATTGAAAAGGCTGTCTTTTTTCCATTGGACATTCTTTCCTGCTTTGTCGAAGATTAGTTGACCATAGATTTGAGGGTCTATTTCTGGGCTCTCTATTCTGTTCCATTGATCTATGTGTCTGTTTTTGTGCCAGTACCATGCTGTCTTGATGATGACAGCTTTGTAATAGAGCCTGAAGTCCGGAATTGTGATGCCACCAACGTTGGCTTTCTTTTTCAATATCCCTTTGGCTATTCGAGGTCTTTTCTGGTTCCATATAAATTTTAGCATTATTTGTTCCATTTCTTTGAAAAAGATGGATGGTACTTTGATAGGAATTGCATTAAATGTGTAAATTGCTTTAGGTAGCATAGACATTTTCACAATATTTATTCTTCCAATCCAGGAGCATGGAACATTTTTCCATTTCTTTGTGTCTTCCTCAATTTCTTTCATGAGTACTTTATAGTTTTCTGAGTATAGATTCTGTGTCTCTTTGGTTAGGTTTATTCCTAGGTATCTTATGGTTTTGGATGCAATTGTAAATGGGATTGACTCCTTAATATCTCTTTCTTCTGTCTTGCTGTTGGTGTAGAGAAATGCGACTGATTTCTGTGCATTGATTTTATATCCTGACACTTTACTGAATTCCTGTATAAGTTCTAGCAGTTTTGGAGTGGAGTCTTTTGGGTTTTCCACATATAGTATCATATCATCTGCGAAGAGTGATAATTTGACTTCTTCTTTGCCGATTTGGATGCCTTTAATTTCCTTTTGTTGTCTGATTGCTGAGGCTAGGACCTCTAGTACGATGTTGAATAGCAGTGGTGATAATGGACATCCCTGCCGTGTTCCTGACCTTAGCGGAAAAGCTTTCAGTTTTTCTCCATTGAGAATGATATTTGCGGTGGGTTTTTCATAGATGGCTTTGATGATATTGAGGTATGCGCCCTCTATCCCTACACTTTGAAGAGTTTTGATCAGGAAGGGATGTTGTACTTTGTCAAATGCTTTTTCAGCATCTATTGAGAGTATCATATGGTTCTTGTTCTTTCTTTTATTGATGTGTTGTATCACATTGACTGATTTGCGGATGTTGAACCAACCTTGCAGCCCTGGAATAAATCCCACTTGGTCGTGGTGAATAATCCTTTTAATGTACTGTTGAATCCTATTGGCTAGTATTTTGTTGAGTATTTTCGCATCTGTGTTCATCAAGGATATCGGTCTATAGCTCTCTTTTTTGGTGGGATCCTTGTCTGGTTTTGGGATCAAGGTGATGCTGGCCTCATAAAATGAGTTTGGAAGTTTTCCTTCCATTTCTATTTTTTGGAACAGTTTCAGGAGAATAGGAATTAGTTCTTCTTTAAATGTTTGGTAGAATTCCCCCGGGAAGCCGTCTGGCCCTGGGCTTTTGTTTGTTTGGAGATTTTTAATGACTGTTTCAATCTCTTTACTGGTTATGGGTCTGTTCAGGCTTTCTATTTCTTCCTGGCTCATTTGTGGTAGTTTATATGTTTCTAGGAATGCATCCATTTCTTCCAGATTGTCAAATTTATTGCCGTAGAGTTGCTCATAGTATATTCTTATAATAGTTTGTATTTCTTTGGTGTTAGTTGTGATCTCTCCTCTTTCATTCATGATTTTATTTATTTGGGTCCTTTCTCTTTTCTTTTTGATAAGTCGGGCCAGGGGTTTATCAATTTTATTAATTCTTTCAAAGAACCAGCTCCTAGTTTCGTTGATTTGTTCTATTGTTTTTTTGGTTTCTATTTCATTGATTTCTGCTCTGATCTTTATGATTTCTCTTCTCCTGCTGGGCTTAGGGTTTCTTTCTTGTTCTTTCTCCAGCTCCTTTAGGTGTAGGGTTAGGTTGTGTACCTGAGACCTTTCTTGTTTCTTGAGAAAGGCTTGTACCGCTATATATTTTCCTCTCAGGACTGCCTTTGTTGTGTCCCATAGATTTTGAACCGTTGTATTTTCATTATCATTTGTTTCCATGATTTTTTTCAATTCTTCTTTAATTTCCCGGTTGACCCATTCATTCTTTAGAAGGATACTGTTTAGTCTCCATGTATTTGGGTTCTTTCCAAACTTCCTTTTGTGGTTGAGTTCTAGCTTTAGAGCATTGTGGTCTGAAAATATGCAGGGAATGATCCCAATCTTTTGATTCCGGTTGAGTCCTGATTTAGGACCGAGGATGTGATCTATTCTGGAGAATGTTCCATGTGCACTAGAGAAGAATGTGTATTCTGTTGCTTTGGGATGAAATGTTCTGAATATATCTGTGATGTCCATCTGGTCCAGTGTGTCGTTTAAGGCCTTTATTTCCTTGCTGATCTTTTGCTTGGATGACCTGTCCATTTCAGTGAGGGGAGTGTTAAAGTCCCCTACTATTATTGTATTATTGTTGATGTGTTTCTTTGATTTTGTTATTAATTGGTTTATATAGTTGGCTGCTCCCACATTGGGGGCATAGATATTTAAAATTGTTAAATCTTCTTGTTGGACAGACCCTTTGAGTATGATATAGTGTCCTTCCTCATCTCTTATTATAGTCTTTGGCTTAAAATCTAATTGATCTGATATAAGGATTGCCACTCCTGCTTTCTTCTGATGTCCATTAGCATGGTAAATTCTTTTCCACCCCCTCACTTTAAATCTGGAGGTGTCTTCGGGCTTAAAATGTGTTTCTTGGAGGCAACATATAGATGGGCTTTGTTTTTTTATCCATTCTGATACCCTGTGTCTTTTGACAGGGGCATTTAGCCCATTCACATTCAGGGTAACTATTGAGAGATATGAATTTAGTGCCATTGTATTGCCTGTAAGGTGACTGTTACTGTATATGGTCTCTGTTCCTTTCTGATCTACCACTTGTAGGCTCTCTCTTTGCTTAGAGGACCCCTTTCAAGATTTCCTGTAGAGCTGGTTTGGTATTTGCAAATTCTTTCAGTTGTTGTTTGTCCTGGAAGCTTTTAATCTCTCCTTCTATTTTCAATGATAGCCTAGCTGGATATAGTATTCTTGGCTGCATGTTTTTCTCGTTTAGTGCTCTGAAAATATCATGCCAGCTCTTTCTGGCCTGCCAGGTCTCTGTGGATAAATCAGCTGCCAATCTAATATTTTTACCATTGTATGTTACAGACTTCTTTTCCCGGGCTGCTTTCAGGATTTTCTCTTTGTCATTGAGACTTGTAAATTTTACTATTAGGTGACGGGGTGTGGGCCTATTCTTATTGATTTTGAGGGGCGTTCTCTGAACCTCCTGAATTTTGATGCTCATTCCCTTTGCCATATTGGGGAAATTCTCCCCAATAATTCTCTCCAGTATACCTTCTGCTCCCCTCTCACTTTCTTCTTCTTCTGGAATCCCAATTATTCTAATGTTGTTTCGTCTTATGGTGTCACTTATCTCTCGAATTCTCCCCTCGTGGTCCAGTAGCTGTTTGTCCCTCTTTTGCTCAGCTTCTTTATTCTCTGTCATTTGGTCTTCTAGATCACTAATTCTTTCTTCTGCCTCATTTATCCTAGCAGTTAGAGCCTCCATTTTTGATTGCACCTCATTAATAGCTTTTTTGATTTCACCTTGGTTAGATTTTAGTTCTTTTATTTCTCCAGAAAGGGCTTTTATATCTCTCGAGAGGGTTTCTCTAATATCTTCCATGCCTTTTTCGAGCCCGGCTAGAACCTTGAGAATTGTCATTCTGAACTCTAGATCTGACATATTACCGATGTCTGTATTGATTAGGTCCCTAGCCTTCGGTACTGCCTCTTGTTCTTTTTTTTGTGTTGAATTTTTATGTCTTGTCATTTTGTCCAGATAAGAGTAAATGAAGGGGCAAGTAAAATACTAAAAGGGTGGCAACAACCCCAGGAAAATATGCTTTAACCAAATTAGAAGAGATCCAAAATCGTGAGTGGGGAGAAAGGGGATAAAAAGAGGTTCAAAAAGGAAGAAAGAAAGAAAAAAAAAAAAAAGAAAAGAAAAGAATTTTTAAAAAAAGAAAACACCTAAGAAAAATGTAAAAAAGAAAAAATATATATATTAGATAAACTAGTAAAAAATCGTTAAAAAAGAAAAAGGTAACAGTTAAAAAAAAATTTTACCCGAAGGCGAGAAAAAAAAAAAAATGAAAAAGAAAAAGTCAAATTAACTGCAAGACTAAAAAAAATCCCAGGAAAAAAGCCATGAGTTCCGTGTTTGGCTTTCTCCTCCTCTGGAATTCTGCTGCTCTCCTTGGTATTGAAACCGCACTCCTTGGTAGGTGAACTTGGTCTCGGCTGGATTTCTTGTTGATCTTCTGGGGGAGGGGCCTGGTGTAGTGATTCTCAAGTGTCTTTGCCCCAGGCGGAATTACACCGCCCTTACCCGGGGCCGGGGTGAGTAATCCGCTCGGGTTTGCTTTCAGGAGCTTTTGTTACCTGAGCGCTTTCCGTAGAGTTCCGGAGGACGGGAATACAAATGGCGGCCTCCTGGTCTCCGGCCCGGAGGAGCCGAGAGCCCAGGGCCCCACTCCTCAGTGCGCCCTCAGAGAACAGCGCCCAGTTACTCCCGTCTGCCTGACCTCCGGCCGCGCTCCGAGCTCACCGAGCCTGCGACCGGTTCAAGGTAACACCGAGCTGCGAGCTTACTGTCGGCTCTGTCTCTGTAGCCGGCTTTCCCGTTCCAATACCCGCAAGCTCTGCGACACTCAGACACCCCCGATCCTTCTGTGACCCTGCGGGACCTGAGGCCACGCTGACCCCGCGTGGGTTTCGCCCCGGTTTAGCCTCTGGAGCGATGTCCCTCAGCGGAACAGACTTTTAAAAGTCCTGATTTTGTGCACGGTTGCTCTGCTGCTTGCCGGGAGCCGGCCCCTCCCCCCGGGGTCTATCTTCCCGTCGCTTTGGATTCACTTCTCCGCCGGTCCTACCTTTCAGAAAGTGGTTGTTTTTCTGTTTCCAGAATTGCTGTTCTTCTTCTCTTCGATCTGCTGATGGATTTTCAGGTGTTTGCAATCTTTAGGTAAGCTATCTAGCTGATCTCCGGCTAGCTGAAGCAGTCTCAGCTTGCTACTTCTCCGCCATCTTGACTCCTCTCCTCAAAACAATTTCCATTTTTATTGAGAACACCATATTTTATATAATAATTTTTCCCCATAGTGCACCTTTTACCTTATGTGAAAACACAAATAACCTATTCCATCTCATAACTATCTCACAGTTTACACAACTACCTCACAGTTTACACCTAACCATATCTCATATGTAAATATTTGTCTCTTAAATGTCTCTTCTCTAAAATATTTTCTTAAAGATACCTGCCAGACCAACAATACTGTTAAATTTCTCTATTTTTGATGCAAGGTCAAATGAAACTCTGGCTTAGAATTCTAACATTTGCAAGAAACACTGGATGATCATTTGATGAGAACTGTATAATATTTTCTTTGAATTTGATTTTGGGTTACTCTGATTGATAGTTTCTACTCAGAGTTCCAGTTATATTGAAAGAAATCTAAGACAATAAAATACTTAACATATTTACAATACATTTTCCTAGCTGAGTAGAGGGTACAGTTAAGTTATTCTGATTAATCACATGACAAATAGGAAGACTATACACCACAGTGAATGCCAGAAATCTGAGTCCTCAAAGTAAAAGGGGTAATTACATTCAGACCCCTGTTTAACTTCCAGGAAAATATTTCATCATTCAGGAAATTATACATTTAGAACTCAGCTCAGTTGCACATCTCAGCCCACATTGGACAAATACTAAAGCTTTTGTGGGCTACTTTAAGTGTATTGGCCTATAGTTTGTGTATCAACTTCAGACCGTCTCTCATCTCCCTGAAAAATCCATCAGAAATAGGTGAAAGAGCTTTCTCTCTCTTCTTACTCTTCTAAAAAAAAAAAAAAACTACAAGATTTGAGAATTGTGATTATTATTATTGTGGTATTTATATAACAGGTTGAAAAAATATTTGCCAGAATTCCAGAAAAAAAATGCTCTTTCTAAGGCAATTGAGGCAAGAAAGTAGATAATGTTTTGGTATCACTTGGGACCCTTTGGTTACAGCTCTAGTGATTTAAGTAGGAAAGAAATGAGTGATCTCTCCCTTTTCATTCATAATTTTATTAATTTGGGTCCTCTCTCTTTTCTTTTGGATTAGTTTGGCCAGTATTTTATCAATCTTATTGATTCTTCGAGAAGTTTCATTGATGTGTTCTACTGATCTCTAGTTTCTAACTCATTGATCTCTGCTTGAATCTTGATTATTTGCCTTCTTATGTGTGGAGTTGGCTTAATTTGTTGTTGTTGATTTTCCAGTTCTTTAAGGTATAAAGAGAGCTGGTGTATTTGGAATTTTTCAATGTTTTGAGTGAGGCTTGGATGGCTATGTATTTCCCCCTTAGGACCGCCTTTGCCATATCCCATAGGTATTGGACAGATGGGTCTTCATTCTCATTGGTTTCCATGAATTGTTTAAATTATGAATGAAAGGAGAGAGATCACGACTAACCCCAAGGAATTAGAAACAATCACCAGAAATTATTATCAATAGTTTTATGTCAATAAGCAACCTAGAAGAAATGGATGCATTCCTGGAAACCTATAAACTTCCAAGACTGAAACAGGAAGAAATTGACAACCTGGATAGACCAATATCTAGTAACAAGATTGAAGCAGTGATCAAAACCTCCCAAAAAACAAGAGCTCAGGACCTGTTGGATTCCCTGGGGAATTCTACCAAACATTCAAAGAAGAAATAATACCTAATCTCCTGAAGCTGTTTCAAAAAATAGAAACAGAAAGATAATTTCCAGACTCTTTATGTGAAGCCAGCATTACCCTGGTCCCCAAGCCAGGCTAAGACCCCATCAAAAAGGAGAACTTCAGACCAATGTCCCTGATGAATATGGATGCCAAGATTCTCAGCAAGATCCTAACAAATAGGATCCAACAGTACATTAAAAAGATTATCCATCATTACCACGTGGGATTTATTCGTGGGATGCAAGGGTGGTTGAACATTCCCAAATCATTCAGTGTGATAGAAAAAATCAGTAAGAGAAGAGAGAAGAATGACATGGTCCTCTCAATCAATGCAGAAAAAACATTTGACAAGATACAGCATCGGTTCCTGATTAAAACGATTCAAAGTATACGGATAGAGGGAACATTCCTCAACTTCATAAAATCTATCTATGAAAAACCTGCAGAGAATATCATTCTCAATGGGGAAAAGCTGACAGCCTTCCCCTTGAGATCCAGAGCACGACAAGGATGTCCACTCTCACCATGTTCAACATAGTTCTAACAGTCCTAGCAACGGCAATCAGAAAACAAAAAGAAATAAAAAGTATTCAAATTGGCAAAGAGGAAGTCAAACTCTCTCTTTTCAAAGATGGCATGATACTTTATGTAGAAAACCCAAAATACTCCACCCCCGACTACTAAAACTCATACAGCAATTCAGTAATGTGGCAGGATACAAAATCAATGCACAGAAATCAGTTGCTTTCTTATACATTAACAATGAAAATATAGAAAGGGAGAATAGAGAAGCAATTACATTTGCTATAGCACCAAGAACCATAAGACACCTGGGAATAAACCTAACCAAAGAGGTAAAGGATTTGTATTCAAGGAACTACAAAACCCTCATGAGAGAAAGTGAAGAAGAAACAAAAAGATGGAAAGGCATTCCACGCTCATGGATCAGAAGAATAAACATTGTTAAAATGTCTACACTGCCCAGAGCAATCTCGACTTTCAATGCCACTCCGAACAAAATTCTAACAGCATTTTTCAAAGTCCTGGAACAAACAATCCTAAAATTTGTATAGAACCAGAAAAGACCCCGATTACTAAGGAAATGTTGAAAAAGAAAAAGAAAGCTGGGCGCATCACATTGCCTGATTTCAAGTGTACAAAGCTATGATCACCAAGACAGCATGGTATTGACATAAAAGCAGACACATAGACCAGTGGAACAGAGTAGAGAGCCCAGATAAGGACCTGCAACATTATGGTCAAATAATCTTCAACAAAGCAGGAAAAAATGTCCAGTGGAAAAAAGGCAGTTTCTTCAATAAATGGTGCTGGGTATATGTATGTATAGCTATGTATAAAAGAAGGAAACTTGACCATTCTCTTACACCATACACCAAGATAAACTCTAAATGGATAAAAGACCTCAACATGAGGCAGGAATCTATCAAAATCCTAGAGGAGAACATAGGCAGTAACCTTTCAACATCAGCCACAGCAACTTTTTCAAGACATGTCTCCAAACGCAAAGGAAACAAAAGCAAAAATGAATTTTTGAGACTCCATCAAAATCAAAACTTCTGCACAGCAAAGGAAACAGTCAACAACACAAAGAGGCAACCCATGGAATGGGAGAAGATATTCACAAATGACACTACAGACAAAGGGCTGGTATCCAAGATCTATAAAGAATGCCTAAAACTCAACACCCAAAAAACAGATAATCACATCAAAAAATGGGCAGAAGACATGAACAGACACTTCCCCAAAGAAGATATACAAATGGCTAACAGACATGTGAAAATATGCTCATCATCATTAGCCATCAAGGCAATTCAAATCAAAACCACATTGAGATAACACGATACACCAGTTAGAATGACCAAAATTAACAAGACAAGAAACAAATGTTGGAGAGGATGTGGAGAAAGGGGAACTTTCTTACACTGTTTGTGGGAATGCAAGTTGGTGCAGCCACTTTGGATAACAGTGTGGAGATTCCTTAAGAAATTAAAAATAAAGCTACCCAATGACCTTGAAATTGTACTACTGGGTATTTACCCCAAAGATACAAATGTAGTGAAAAGAATGGCCATCTGTACCCCATTGTTCATAGCAGCAATGGCTATAATTGCCAAACTGTGGGAAGAGCCAAGATGCCCTTCAGCAGATGAATGGATAAAGAAGATATGGTCCATATATACAATGGCATATAATACCTCCATTAGAAAGGATGAATACCCAACTTTTGTATCAACATGTACAGGACTGGAGAAGATTATGCTGAGTGAAATAAGTCAAGCAGAGAGAGTCAATTATCATATAGTTTCACTTACTTGTGGAGCATAAGAAATAACATAGAGGACTTCAGGAGAAGGAAAGGAAAAATGAATTGGGAGAAATCGGAGGGGGAGAGGAACCATGAAAGACTGTGGACTCTGAGAAACAAATTGAGGGTTTGGGAGGGGAGGAGATTGGGGGTCAGGTGAGCCTGGTAGTGGGTATTAGGGAGGGCTCATATTGCGTGGAGCACTGGGTGTTATACATAAACAATTAATCTTTGAACAAATCTTCGGAGAAACTCCAAAAATCATGATAGTGAGTTTGCATTTCTTGTGGAAGTCAGAGGACACAGTTCTGTGAGGGTTTGGTGCAGAGAGCAGAATGTAAACATCCAAGGAAGATTCAGTGGGGAAACACACAGGGTCCCTGGAGAAATATAGTTGGGACTGTACCAAAACTGTGAATATGAAGATACATAATAAGATGGATTACAAATGCCTAGCATTGACAATGAGGAACAGCCTTTATTTGGGGGAGAGGCTCATATGGTTCTTTGTACTTATCGGTGTTATTGTTTCCAGGTGGGAAGAGATCCTGAGCCATCCAACTGGGTGCAGATCCAGAACCAAATATCCAGGTACTTAAAGCCTGAAAACAATATTCACATAGGAAGAGTAATGTTTAAATTAGCATCAAGGACACCCTTGAAAGGAACACGGACAGTATTTAGAGATAAAGAAGGAAGGGATTCTCTTGAGTTTTGCTTTGCTAGTAGTGTTGAAGTTTTGAATGGCTGTTATGTGTAGAAAACTCTATCTTTGTCAGTACAAGGTGATGGAAATTCTTTGACCTGTTCACTGTCCAACCATCACTGTCATGCCCCATTCGTCCCCAGTTATAAAAATGTGCTAATTGCCCTGGGTCATCCTACTCTAAACAAAATTCTATTTATCTCCATCATATTCATATGAATATGTATGGTATCTTTTTCATATGAAATGTACGGTATCTTTTTCATTTTAGTATTTGGGACACCAGAAAAAATATCTCTCATGGGAATTATCTACAGATACAACATACTTGGAATATATTACTTAAATGGGTTGCTATGTGAACCTATTGGCTCTCCATTTCTGAAAACTGTATGTAGACAACTTTCCACTCTGACAGGTTTTAGGTGCTAAAACCCAACCTTCTGCACTGAAGATATCTTCACTATTTACTTTATTTTATTACACCTAATCATCCTGCTAAATGTATGCTAAAGCACTTCACTTTAAAGTTAATTACTAAGTTTAGGTATTTAAAAAAGGCCCTTTCTGATTCTCTGAATTAAGTGTTGGATGTCCCCCAGAATACATGAAAATTCCTGACTTAGGGGTATTCGCTTGGATGAGCTAAAAATTACACTAGTTTCTTTTTAGTGCTTTGATCTATGAAATCTGAGTGTCACCGTCTATTTGATTAGAGGTGTATCAGTCTTGGCATTTAGAAAACAAAGGTTGAATATTTATATTGGTGATATGAAGTAAATAAAAAACATTCTGATTGGTCACTAAAACAATCACAAGATCTTTTGAAACTTATCTTAAGCACTATTTTTAGCGGCCTAATGCTCTAGTTTTCATTCAGTCATAAATCGTCCGCCAGTGTTTCCCTAGAGACAAGTTTTTCAGAGCTAAAAACCATTGAATGGTGTCTGATTATAACAAATTCTTCTCTTTGTTTAAAAAAAAAAATTATATTTTGAAAGGTTGTTTAACCATATCTTCATTTTTTATGTTATATTAATCACCATACAGTACATCATTAGTTTTGATGTCGTATTCCAAGATTCATAGTTTGCAATGAACACCCAGTGCTCCATGCAATATGTGCCCTCCTAATACCATCACCAAGCTAGCCATAAATTCATATTAAATCTGCAATTATATACAGAAGTTGTTTCATATTTTCAAAAACACTGAAACTTTCTGGGTACTAAACTTTCTGGGTTTGTCCTAATAATAAAACATAAACATGTCTGTATTAGAACTGTGGCCTATCCGGGAAGACAATACTATTCTCTAATGAGTTTCTGAAAACCCAAGTGAATTTTTCATAAAGGCAGCAAGGCTTGGAAAAGGAAGTGTTGCAACTCTTCTTATTGGAAATCTATTCCACTTAGAGTTACTTCCATTGAGACTAGACTGATTCTTAGTCTAACTAGGAAGTGGTCCAGGGTTGGCCAATTTATATGCCACAAACAGTCTAATAATTTGGCACGCCTTCAAATCTATATTTCTTAAATATTATTTTAATATTTATTTGAGGTGAGGGGGTAGAGAAGGAGGTGGGCAGTCTCAGTCCATCTTCTATTTCTCTTTAAGCAATTCAACTCCAGCACAAACTTAACGTATCCCACTAAGCAGAGGGATACCCACCTAGGTTTTTAAGTCGGTTTCTCACCATCTGTTGTTACTCATGCATACTTCTTGATATAGCCTTGATATTAAAAAAAAAAAAGTAGAGCCCAATATGGTACAAAGAGAAAACAATGTAATTCACTGTCCCTTAAATCTTTCCTATAGGCTAGTTCCTTCCTTGCCAATGGATGAAATCTTAGCTTTTATGTTCACTTGTAAGTAATGTTTTGGGTTTTTTTTTTTAAGTCCTCCAAGAACTTCTAAGCAAAGCACAATATCAGTAATTAAAATTTCCTTCCAGGGGTACCTGGGTGGTTCTATCATTTAAGCAAGGGAGCCTGCTTCTCCTTCTCCCTGACTTCCCCCACCCCACAACCGCACCACCCCGCCCAACCCCGCTCATGCTCTCTCCTGCTATCTCTCTCTCTCAAGTAGATAAATAAAATCTTTAAAAAAGAAGTGCCCTTCCAATACAGTGGTCAAACCGCTGAGGTTGCATCCATCTTCCAATCTGTCTGTTAAGGCACAATCCAAAGCAGCCACTTCCTAATGCGGTCTTCTTTTATCCATCATATCAAGGCAGACTGGGAGGCAACTTTACTACAACTCCATGACAGCCTTGTTCTCTGTGTAGGCCACATAGAAAGTCTTGACCAGTCTGACTCAAGACTTGGCTAAATGCCCTGCTATTCCTCCAAGAAAAGGGGGGAGATAAGCAGCCTTGTGAAGAGCTGCCCAATGCAGTTTCTCATCTGCCTGCCTGTCTTATAAGAGACTGCCACAAAACCGTTTCTCATCTACCTTCCTAATTTCTGCTGAGTGCAGGGCTTTCCACCCACTTCTCCCCTCCCCCCTTTTGGTACAGATGTAGGCTTCTGTGTAAGTATAGAAAACTTATTGGCTGTAGTTTAGAGTTGGCTTCTTTGCAGCAGACCGGCTAAAACTCTCACCACTCCCCATATTTAGTGTCATGGCCACCCCGTCCTGTGGGAGAGAAGCACGGGGAGCTGATATCATGGTGTCCTTGCTTTTGCCATGTGGTAAGAATTTACCTGAATCCATTTGGGCTCACTCTCTCATTACCAGTCAAATCTCTGGGAGTGTGGCAAGCCTACTTAGCAGTTTCCATAGTGGCCCGGTGACTCTTATCCGCCTGCTGCTGCTTAAAGAATGTCTAGCGTTTTGACAGCAGCAAACCATCTATCGTCTCTCATCTTTATACTCTTCCAGTCTCTGTTCACTGCAAACCTCAGGGATGGAAATCAAATTTTTAAAGTAATTTTTATGAAACTTTTCATCCTTGAGGTAGATGTAAGCACACCCTAGCACTCTAACATTGCCACTAATGGGATAGCCATAATACTCCAGCTACTTCTTCCAAAAGACCTTCTCTTGTCCAACATCTTCAGCCCAAGCCTGTTTATATCCTCCGATGTTTGCCTGAGCCTGTAGAATTGATCCAACTTCTTTGCATGCTGGCTTAGCATTTCATTTTGGAATGTAAGCACAATCTGACCCTATAACCTGTTATGATATTCTCAGCTTTTGAGGCATAGGCTTAAATGAAGACAGAAAGAGTTCTAAGCAAACTCTTTGGCTGGTTTAACATCCACCCTACATAACACACTCAAACTATTTCTTCTAGTAAATTCTAAAAGAAATTCTGGTTAGAAACCATATCATGCTTACCCATTTTGTTAAATTATTAGTGACTTGCCATCACTCTTCATAGATTGCAACTTTTGGTAATGTCCTAATGGGCCACTATTTAATTCAGCTCTGGTGCCAACCATGAAAAGGCTAAATTTCAGGAGCCATGTTCTGTTCTAGACTGCCAGTCAGGCAGATTTAATTTAGACACTGTTTAATGTCTAATGTTCACTTCTCAGTTGCTGTGAAGGCAAGAGTTAACTTTTGAGCACATTAATCTCAATCACACAGTTGTTGCATTTATAACCCTCTTGATTAAATAACTGAAAAGCCCAGAAATTGCACTGAACTTTTTAAAAGCTTGAAACTCTGAGAGTTTTCATATACCTTATTTGTCTCTAGCTAAATGCAGCTGTAGCCACATCTCTGAAATATGGTTGACCCTGGGGAAAAAATTATGAAATAGCACCTTTGATATCAGCACCTCTCCAGCCCCCTTTTGTTGCCTTCTTCCCCTCAGGAGCAACTAATGGTTTTATAGTTTCACAAAGACATTCCCTCTCAGGGCTAGGCCCTGAGTCAGAATGACCCATGCTCCCTTCCCTACTAGAACTTATCAGTTTTGCCATTCATTTATCCAGACAAGTATCTGCCCTGATCTTATAATGAAGGTTTTTGGCTTTCCTTGCTTGGTTTCCTCTCTTCTCCTACCCAACTAGGAAATGTTTGCTTCTCCATATTAATTCTTCTAGATTTTTATAAAATAGCAAAAGAGGAAGAGGAGTAGGACAGGAGATAAGAAATTAATAAGTTTATCCTAAGATAGTACTACCTCATAATAACAATGTGTTATTTACTCCCAGTGTATTCAAAGAAGTAAAGACTCTAATGGTTAAAATTTCAGACATTGCAGCAAAGTGGAAGAAGTACAACTTGAATCTAGGAGTCTTCATATTAAACCAAGAAAAGTATATTTGTACCAAACTTATTCTTCCACTTAAAAATCTGGCTTTGCTGAAAAGCTCTCTCAGAAGACCTTTCTCTTAGCATTTCAGCTTCTTTGACAAAGCATATACTTGGGTATAGTATTAACTTAAAATAAAAATAGATGCCAGTTGCTGAGCACCTGTGAAATAGTAGGTACTATACAAGGTATTTAACACACATTAGCTATGGCGGTTTGATAAATATTTTTCAGTGTAGTCTCTCCTTCTTCAATGGTAATGGATTTTCAGATAAGCCCATGTTTTCCACCTTGAGACTATTCTCAACCCATCCTACAGGTAGGTAGCCATGTTCCTAAGGTCTTTTCAAAAGAATATGGGCAGAGTGACATGTACAACTTCTGTATCACTTGAATAAAAATTTCTTATCCTACATTACCTCTCTCTTGCCCTTTTCCACTGGATGGAATGCAGATGTGTCCATAAAATAGCTTGGCCATACATATTCAACAAGAACACAACTAATGGAAAAGCAACACAATGAAAATTACCTGGGCTCCTAACTCTCTGTGTGCAGAAATATCTGGTTATTCTAGACCAGCTAGACTTTTAGCAGAGATAGAAAAAACTATCTTGTTTGTACTGCTGTAATTTTTGGTTTCATTCTTACAGAACTTTAGCTTATATTCCAAGTAGTATCTAAACATAATTCTGCTTCTGAAAGACCCCTCTCCCCTTGCTAAAGGCTTGTTTAAGTAACCTGATGTCCCCACAGCACTCCCTCTCCCCTTGCTGAAGGCTTGATTGTCCCCATAGCTGGATGGCAAAACATACCAGGATGTCTATTGTCTGTGATCACCCGGTCTGTCAAAAGAAAAGACAAATGAGGAATAGAGTGTACCTGGGACTTTCCAGAGTGCTGAGCCAAGGCCCACCAGAACAAACCGTTGTGTCCTTGCCTTAAACCCAGTGCCTGACAATGCTTGATTTAAATTTACCAATCAGATTCCTGTAACCAAGCAGACCGCTTCCCGCCACCGCTTCCCGCCACCCCAACCCTTGCCCTATATAATCTGTTCCCCAACCTAGCCCGGCGCTCTCAGTCCACAAAGGCTGATGCGTCCGCAGGCGCCTGTGTAACCAATAAACCTCTTGCAACTTGCTTGGTGGAGGCTTGGTGGAGGCTTGGTGTCTGCTTCTTGGGTGCGGATCGAGGCTTGGTGTCTGCTTCTTGGGTGCGGATCGAGGGTCTTTCACTTCCAAGTTACAGAGGTCTGTTATTACCCTTATTTTAAAATAAGGAAATGCCTACATTATTAACTTTATCTTATAGTAAGAAAATTAAAACTAAGAGAGTAAATAAAAAAATACTTAGGCCTAAGTTATATTATCTTATAGAAGATAAGATAAGTGGGTTAAAGCCTCTGCCTTTGGCTCAGGTCATGATTCTGGGTTCCTGGGATCAAGCCACGCATCATGTTCTCTGCTCAGCAGGAAGCCTGCTTCCCCCGACCCCACCTGCCTCTCTGCCTACTTGTGATCTCTGTCTGTCAAGTAAATAATTTTTTTAAAAATCTAAAAAAAATAAATAAATAAAGTCAGATGTTTTTCCACTCTGCTTTATTGTTTATAATTCCTAAATTAATTTGTATATATGACATGACAATGTGTTTTTTTAGAAGATTTTACTTATTTATCAGAGAGAGAGAGAATGAGAAAGCAGGGGAGCAGCAGGCAGAGGGAAGAACAGACAGAGGGAGGGGGAGAAGCAGCCTCTCCGCTGAACAAGAAGCCCCATGCAGAACTCCATTCCAGGACCTTGGGATCATGAGCTGAACTAAAGGCAGACAACTTAACCAACTAAGCCACCCAGGCAGCCCTGTCCCAGTGTATTTTTTTTTTAAGATTTTTATTTATTTATTTGTCAGAGAGATAGAGAGCAAAAGCAGGGGGAGCTACAGACAGAGGGAGAGGCAGACTCCCTGCTGAGCAAGGAGCCTGACACAGGACTCAATCCCAGGACTCTGGGTTCATGACCTGAGGCAAAGGCAGACACTTAACCCACTGAGCCACCCAGGTGTCCCACGCCCCCAATTTTTTTTTTTTTAAAGAAATCAATAGTAAGTTTTGAAGTATCCTAGGTTTTTTGAAATTACCAGTAAGTCTTTGAAACACACATTAATATAAGAAACATTAGTATAAGAAAATAACACACGTTAATATAATTATATAAAAAATATAATATAATATAATGTGTGTTTCACATTAATATAATATGTATAAAATATAATTTTATTCATAAAAGTACTTCAATATTGTAAGAAACATATGTAATGCCATAGTCCATTTGGCTCAGTCTTAGAGTGGTGTTGCTGTAAGAAAATGATTCTCGGGCTTTAAATGACAAGGAGTCTCAAGGCTCCTTTACACCAAAAACTTATTGAGGGACACCAGGAATCTTTTGTTTATGTGAGTTATAGCTATACTTATTTATCCTGTTCAAATATAAAACAGAAACATTTTTAAAGGGTGGGAACTGGGCAAAATGGGTGACAGGGAGGGGAAAATCCAGGCTTTTAGTTATAGAATGAATAAGTCACAGGAATAAAAGACACAGCATAAGGAATAGAGTCAATGATATTGAAATAATAATGCATGGTGACAGATGGCAGCTACACTTGTGAGCATAGCATAATGTAGAGGGCAGTTGAGTCACTGTGTTGTATACTTGAAAATAATGTAATATTGTGTCAAATTTTTAAAAATTATTAAAAAATTATTTAAAAATTTTTAAATTTTAAAAAATTTTAAAAAATTATTTTAAAAATTTTTAAAAATTTTTTTTAAAATTAATTTTAAAAAATTATTTTAAAAAAATTTTAAGACTCTACTCTTAACTAATAAAATACCCTGGAGAAAGATAACCTGTCATCTCATAGCTCAGTATCAATTATCAAGTTATGGAAAGAGAAGAGAACACTCCTATACCATTTAAGACAATGTCAACCACTTATACTTATGTTTGTCCTTGCCTTCCTTTTTGAGGCAAATGTGTATCAAATAATATAAACAATAGCTGTCAAAAATTGTTATGAATTTATTTAAAATAACAATGATAAACCCATTGCATGTTAGTATAAATACACATTTTAATTTTAAATAGCTGTATTAAAATACAGTTAAAATTAGTGAATGTAATGACATTGTTTTACATTTTGCAAATCTCTTTAATGTCTGGTTTAATAAGACATCTGGATTCTCCATTCACTGTTGCAGTGTTTTGTTCTGGTTAAAATATACAAAGAAAATCCAGTCTCACACAGATAATATGGTTGAAAAAAAGAGAAATATTTTAATAGCCTTTTCAGATGGTTGTGGATATTTTTCTTTGATACCACACCTAAACTCAACAAGTGGTAGGTACTTAGGATGAGTTGCAAGGTGGCATTGGCAATCATTAAAATCCGTTGGCCTATCTTGCATTTCAGCGGGATCTTTAGCCCATGCATGATTTTATAACATTGTGTATTGATCAATTGGAAAATATTGGTTCATTGAGTTATTGGGTAGCTATCAAGCTTATAGTGTAGGTACAAGTTTTCCACAATATTAATTTTTTGAAGATTTTATTTATTTATTTGACAGAGAGAGAGAGAAAGAGGTCACAAGTAGGCAGACAGAGAGAGAGGGGGAAACAGGCTCCCTGCTGAGCAGAGAGCCCGATACCGATACCGGACTCCATCCCAGGATCCTGAGGTCATGACCTGAGCCGAAGGCAGAGGCTTAACTCACTGAGCCACCCAGGTGCTCCCATAATGTTAATTTTTATTTGAAATCTTGGATTTTATCATTGAAAATATATAGTGTAAATTATTTTCCTTGAAGTGACAGGCTCATCTTCATTTTAAAGATCAGATCATTATTCAGAATTGAATCTGAATACGACAGTTTGCTAGTTATTCTTTTAAGTAAAGATAGTGTTCTGTGAAAAACACTGACTAGTTGCTCACAACTCAAAGACAGAAGTGCCTTTCCTCAAAAAAACATCATACTTTGGTATGCAGCAGAAGCACTCTATATATGTACTTTTCATATTGTCACAGAGAATATTAAAATGACATATATTTAAAAATTAAGACTTAATAAAATAGTAATTTTCACTACTTCATCAAGGATATTATTAAGTGAAAAAAGCATTTTAATTTTATTTTTATGATGCAAGTGCATGGTTGTGAGGAACAGCAGACTTAGACTAGTACAATTAGCTTGGTACTGCTGCTTTGATTCTTGCTAAGTTGCCAGAAGTTTTACCCACTACTGCTTTTGCACATTAGTAGAAATTTCATCATGGTGAAAGAGTTAAGTAATGTCTTTGTATTATTACAAAAATAATCTTACCTCAAAGAATCCCCTGAAAGACTCCCAGGGATCCTCAGGGATCTGTGGAATCTCTGCTGTAAACAAACATAAAAACAAAATGCAGCAACCAAAGGAATTTCAAAATGACTAACATCCCCTATTTGTGTCTCTTAAGCACCATGAAGTAATCATATAATTCACAGCAGTGCTTTTAAAAGTCATTTTCTCCTCCAATCCAAAGATCTCATATTGTAACTACTCTTAGGCTTTTCTCTCCAACTTTCTTACTTACTTACTGTCTTTCTTTCTTTCTTTCTTTTAAAGATTTTATTTATTTATTTGACAGATAGAGATCACAAGTAGGCAGAGAGTCAGGCAGGGGTAGGGGGGGAAGTAGGCTCCCCATTGAGCAGAAAGCCAGATGCGGGGCTTGATCCCAGGACCCCAGGATCATGACCTGAGCTGAAGGCAGAGGCTTTAACGCACTAAGCCACTTAGGTGTCCCTCTCTCCAACCTTCTTAAAATCTCCCTCCCTAATCACTCTCTATGGTCTTTTACCTACTTAGTCTAATCATTTTCCCCCCTACATAGTCTCATCTTAAAGCCTCAAAATAGTTATTCCAAAATGTGAGGAAAAGACAGAGACATTATGGGAAAACCATAATCTTCTACCTATTGGAAAGACAATGGAAAAACCCCTGAATCTTTATATGTTACTTCTTGTTGCCACATTTTAAATATCTTTGAGAAGTTGATGGACATATACTGTGCCAAATATTGATCGTTGTACCAGTGTGATTCCATCCTCCTAAATTCTTCCCTATACAGTAGGGTCAAGAAGCCTAGAAAATACATTGCTTCAGCTACCTCATTGCCTCATTTAGATTCTGCCAGTAAAAGGCATCTTGCACAAAATTCGGAAGGCAGAAGAGAGGACAGGCATCATTCTTCCCTAGCAGTGACTAGTTTGACAGCAAACATGAAGTTTTCATGATGCTTCTAGGTGAGCTCTTATGAATTACCTACCTTGGTGCTACAAGCAGCTGTAATCACCAGTTACTGACTCTGATTCCTGGGTTTCCAAATTTCCTCAAAGCCAGCATTATGTTTCCATAAACCTTAATTGCCCCAGTCCTCCCAATAGCTTTTTAAGTTTGTAATTCCCTTTGTATTTAATCATCCCTTCCTCTATAAACTAGAAAGGTAAGTGCTTTCCTGGCAAAATCCTGATGATAACAGTGTTTGGTTCCAGAAGTGGTTCCAGGATATAGAAACTCAAAGACAGGAATCTGGAATCAGTTATCTGACTTCCTTAGATTGGAAAGCATTTAAGATGTCAATGACAATGAAAAATGGGATACTAGTAGTCCATAGAAAGTAGCAATGAAATAATTATCTATAGTTTTCTGGAATGAAGTACTTACTATAGAAAAGCTTTTGCAAGACTACTAATTATTACAATGGGATTTTCAGAGCAAAAAAGGATTGTAAGAACTGTGGTATGAACTGGCTGCTTCTAAATAAAAGGTTAAGATTTCTAATTTTTAGTCAAGACACAGATAACCAGAGAGCTTCTAAGATTGCCCTAAAAATATCTCTTATAGCCATATGGCTAATGTGTAAATTTTTTTTATCCTGTAGTTTGCATAATTATAACCCAAATGGAATTCACAAACTTGCCAGGTTTCTTATGTAAAAGTGAGGGCATTGATTAGGAAAGAGCAAAAATTGGAATGAGGACATTTGAGTGGATTCCAATGACTCTGAGAATTCTGAACTAAATCTCACTGAGCTGCCTCTCTTCACTTTTTGGGGATATTAGCTTTCCCTAACTTAAAGATCCCAATACACTTACTTTTCACAAGGACGCAAATTCTCTTTATGATCCACCTCCACACCTTATTTGCAACTCGAGTCAGAGTTCAACAGACGATTGGAGGCTATCAGAAACCTGGAAAACATTAGTGGGAATGGAATCTAATGGTTATAGACAAGAGAAGAGACATAATTTGGGTAGTAGACAAATTTGTTAATATGGGTACAGTAATCATAGATTCTAGATTGAATGATTAATTTGAGTGGCTGGAAACAACCTTAAAAAGAGTTTGATTGACTGGTTAACTAAAACCAGAATTCAACAGTGTTCTTCATTAAGTGAAATTGATGCAGTAAGGAGAAATTCAAAGGATTAGGAAGATAAAATTAATGGCATGGATCAATCATATGTTACTGGCTCATCCATTCCTTACCATGGCTCTAAGGAGATCCCAGAGGACATGCCTTTTATGATGGTATTGAGGAGTATATTAGTGAGGGAAGCACCAGCATCCTTGAAAATTTGTCCCTTTTCAGATTAGGAATGGCAAGTATAATATAACACTATTCAGAAGGGCTACTAGGACTTGCAGAGGCCAACTGACAGCACTAAGTCACCAGCAGACAAGATTATCATACTGGACAATAGCCAGAGTCCTATCTAAGTGGTTTTATCTACAGAGATCTTTGGCAATAACTTTTCAATCATAGTGTCTCTGGGACTTAAATAGATTGTCAACCTAGTAAAGTATTAGTTCATTTGAAAAATTAAAACAATTAAATCTATGGGACAGATATATGAACTAATAGTCACAGTAGAGAGTCATCAACTTACCAGTTCTCAGTTAACAAGGTCCCTTACAAGAAGGGGAGACTAAGACCTTATGAGGAAGGACCCAATGAGACTACAACAAGAAACTACTATAAAATTTCCTTCTAGTATTTCCCAGAAGAAAATGTATCAATTCATTGGAATGATAATATATCCTAGAGAAAGGGGAAAAAAAAATCAGACAGTTTCAGATTTTTAGACACTGGCTCTGAAATTAACCCCCAAATTTTAGGATTCAACAGTTAGGGTGGGGACTCAGGGATGTCAAATAATAAATGAAGTTTGGGCTTGAATCCATCTCTCACAGGGCCCAGGGGTTCTGTAAACCTAGCTCTGTGGGGTTTTTCCCCCTGTTTCCAAAAGCATATTTGGCAACTGATCATATTTCATTTCCTGACCCTTGAAGTGAGGCTTTATGATAGGTAGGACCAAAAGGAAGCCCTTGGAACTGTCGCTTTCTACCAAAACATTAAACTAGTGATAGTTACACAATTCTGGGAGACTTTCAGAGATTAATATCATTACTAAAAGCTTGAAAGATAGAGGGGTGCCAATTCCGACCACATTCATATAAAACTCCTCTGTTTGTCTTGTGCAGAAGAAAGATAAATTTTGGAGAAAAAAACCAGTAGATTATCAAAACTTAATCAGGTTGTAACATCAGTTACAATTACCGCCTCAAACGTGTTATTTTTTTCTGGAGCAAATTAATTCTTCCTCTGATATCAGGTATGCCACTATTGATCAGACAAATGCTTTCTTCTTTATGTCAAATCATAAAGAACAGTGGTTGCAAGTGGAAAGGCTATATTAAGCCTCCGACAAATCCAGATAAGAGAATAGCAATGCAACACTTGGGATTGTAAAGTGAAAACCATGTACTCTTCCACAGATAATTCTCCTTTTGAGAAATAACTCTTGGAGTAAAACTGGACCTGATAGAAACTGAACGACTAAACATGGTCCATCAAACAGCCTGATAACCTGAGCTGCCCACCATGTACTGGAAGTTGTGAAATTCACTGAGTCACAGACTTGGGCATGGGCAGCAGCACTCCGTACTTAAGTAGAAGTAGCATAAACAAGATCATGTTCAAGCAAGCCTTGAAAACAGATGAGCTCCATGAGCATTTGGCTCTGATTTCCATGCATTCTAGTCCTTCTGCCTTGTCATCTCTTTCTTGACCCACACATGCAATCCTTGGGCAAATTCTTGATGATCAGTTGGCCAGTAGAGCCATAATTTGGGCCTTATTTTGAGATGATTCTACATTATATGTTGGCACAACCCAAAAATATAGTAGTATTTCAGCCTTATTCAAGGGTAGCCTGAAAAATATCATAAAAATGATCTATGATGGTTATAGAACAATGTTATGAGAAGGACAAGAGATATATTAGTCTCCCTAAAGCCCCATAAAACTTTATATTTTATGTATCAGATCTTATAATTTCAGTATTATCACCCATTTACCCTCCCCACTCCATGGCTGCTTACTTTGACTACCATTTATTTCATTAATATTCACTACATGCTGTCCCACCTTCAGGATTTTTTCAAAACGATGCTTCTCTCTGAGGGATCTTTCCTGCCCTACCCACAATGCCACCATCTAATTGAAGCCTTTCTGGATTTCCCACTAATTATCACTCTCCCCCTTTCCCATAATCCTATACAATTTCTTCTCTTCTTCCCATCTTGTACTTTATACTGATATCCCCTAAACCAGGGGCCCCAAATCCAAATGCATAAGGAGGTAAAGCAAGTGACTTGAATGAATGACAGAGGCCTACAAGTTGCACATCAAATATCTTGGATTATTTTTACTTCTTTAAAGAAATATGCTCCCTTCCATTTTTCTTAAAACATGGTCACTTTGGCCTTTTATTTTCCACTTTTGATATCGGCATTTTTGATATAAGCATAAGTTTAAAACTATTTCTCTAGTGTTTTTTGAAATCATTGATAAATGGCCACTGAGACTCATCCTCTGTGTCAGGAAGAAGGAGGGTCTGGTGGGGACTGTGGCAACTAGAAAATTCATACCCTGTCAAAATGAGGGGGCTGTTGGGTGACTGTGCCATGAATGTGAGACTAGTAATGGCAGATCTTGTGATTTTTCCGTAGAAACTGGAAAGTCAGATTTTTATGTGAAATCTCAGATTCAAGTTTAGTCTCAAATTTGCTAAAGCACTGTGTCATTCAAAATCAGAAGGAATCTACAGGCAGGAATGGACCTACAGGCACCAATTTGCAATTTTTCCCTAAGTTTCTATGAGTTCCTTGAGGGCACAGAATGAGTCTTATTCACTTGTATATCTACAGATTTCAGGACAATGACTGACCCATAATACCTTCTCACTACATTTTGGTTACCTTTAGTTAGATTTTTAAAATCTAATAAAATTATATATTGCCTAAATCTACAGGTAGATAATCCTCAAAGAGATCTTTTTCTTACTCCTTTTATACACTCCAGAACCTTGCACACAGTAGATGCTTAGGCATGTTTTGAGTTGCTAAAGGGAAATGCATCAAATGTTCATTAACAGCTTAATTTGATTTTGCTTATTAATGAGTATCAAGATATCTCCTAATGTGTAAGGGTAGAGAACATAAGAGATCATTTTGATAAGGGAATTTGGTCAAGAGATATAATCAATGCTGCCCTCAGCAGGTATAACAGAGCATCTCAGTGATCTTTGTGCAACAGTGGGGAAGTGAGAGAATCCTGAAGCTCTGGGGGATTTGGCACCAAAATAAATCCAACTGACTTGACATTTGTGGCCCAAGTGACAATGAGGCCCAAATTCTGCTTCTGTAATAACCAGGCAACTCTGTAGCTGTCGCTCTTGGATGTGACTCTCAGGAAGACTGCTCATTTATGGCGGTCACTTTGATCATTGCCTTAAATGTCCATTCAGAGCAGAACCATAATGTATGAAAAAAGTTTTTGACAAAGGGAAAAATAGGCCTTTTGAATTTTGGAAGTTGAAAAAAAAAATTGCCCAGACTTAATTTTCTCAAAGATTAATAATTCAAAAACAGTTGTTTTTAAAAAAATATTAGCAAGCAATGTATTTATAAGCGAAACCAAACAAATAACTGCATATCTATTCATGTATACCACTGCTATATAATGTAACTTTAAAAAATGAAGATAAGAACTATTTCATATAATCTAAAAAATGACTAATTTGCTGCATAAATATTGAGTTGCCTCCAATTAATTAAAAAAAAAGATCTGTTGTAAATATTTCCTGTTAAATTATCATGGCATATATCAAACGATGTATTGGCCTTGTCTAAAATATAATGAAAACAGTTTTGGCAAATGTTTACCATATGTTAAATAATGCATTTTAAATTTATAATTATGACAATGTTTTATTATGCACATGGAAAACTCATATGAATTTGAACAGCATTTAGAATACGGAAAATTGAACAAGCAAAATTTTACTTCCAAAATGCCTTTAGATAGGACTTCAGATCTAATTTATTTGAGGTAACCAGCCCCCTGCACTTACCAACACATTGTCCTAGTTTTATAGTGGATAAGGAAAAAAAAAATCCAGTTGTATACAGAACTAGGTAATAGTTCCTAGTATATGAATTTAGATACAAAATATTTAACATCCATAATCATGTTATAAAATACGTAAATCAAACCGTCATTCCATACGCCTTAAACTTACATAATAATGTATGTCAGTTACCTCTCGACACAACTGGAAAAAAAAAATTTAGCTATAATATCCTAAAATAGCAAAGCTATCTTACTAATAAGAGCACATATTTTATAAAAATTCATTCAATGATTATTTTTGAGTGCCAAATATGTGTTGGACACTGTAGGCCTTGGGAATATATCAATGAACAAACAAAAGTCATCCCAAATGGAACTTTAATTCTAAATCATTGTAATGCTGTTTTCCCCCTTTTGCATTTTTTGCATGTCATGTATTCTGAAACAATAACATTATCTTACAATTCAAAATAGGGTTTTTAACTTTTCAAAGTACTTTTTCATACATTCTCAGTTAATTTTTACCTTTCCTGTCCTTAAAGTAAGCTTGCCAGTTGTTACAATTTCAGTGTTAATGATGAGGAAACCAGAGATGATAGATTTCCACAGCCACTGTCCTAGGATCAGGGTCAGAAGGTCAGAGGCTGAACAGAATAAAGGAGGCTGTGTTGAGCACTGGGTGTTGTATGGAAGTGTGAACACAATATTGTACACCTGAAACTAATACTACACTGTATGTTAACTAACTGGAATTTAAATAAGAACCTTAAAAAAATCATTGCCATGGAGAAAGCAAGCTAATTGGGAAACATTAAGAATATCAGGAGCAGAAGATGGCGGAGATGTAGCAGGCTGAGATGACATCAGATAGCAGGAGATCAGCTTGATAGCTTATTAAACCATTCTGAACACCTACAAATCCAACAGGAGATCAAAGAGAAGAAGAGCAGCAATTCTAGAAACAGAAAATCGACCACTTTCTGAAAGGTAGGATCAGTGGAGAAGTGAATCCAAAGCAACAGGAAGATAGACCACAGAGGGAAGGGCCGGTTCCTGGCAAGCAGTGGAGCAACGGAGCACAAAATCCAAATTTTAAGTCTGCTTCACTGAGGGACATTACTCTAGAGGCTAAGCTGGGATGAAGCCCATGCAGGGACAGCATGGTCTCAGGTTCCGTGGGGTCACAGAAGGATGGGGATATCCGAGTGTCACAGAGCTCGCAGGTATTAGAGCGAGAAAGCTGACTACACAGATGAAGCCAAGGAGTGAACTCTCAACTCAGGGTTACCTTAAATTGTGATCCTTGGCACAGGCCACTGCTATGTGAGCAGGGACCCCACAAGATCCAGGGAGACCCCCTCTCGAAGAGCGCAGGGATCTGAGGGGTTTGGAGACTCCAGGCGGGGCTGTGTTCCAGCGAAAGAGACACTTGGTCACAGGCTGGGTGAGCTCAGAGCACAGGCAGAGGCCAGGGATATGGCACTGATTGAGTACTTTTCTCCTAGGGCATACTGAGGAATGGGGCCCCGGGCTCTCAGCTCCTCCAGGCCAGAGATTGGGAGGCCATCATTTTCATTCCTGTCCTCCAGAACTGTACAGAAAGCATTCAGGGAACAAAAGTTCCCCAAAGCAAACCCGAGTGGATTACTTAGCCCAGCCCCTGGTAAGGGCAGTGCAATTCTGCTTCAGGCAAAGACACTTGAGAATCACTGCAACAGGCCTCTCCCCCAGAAGATCAGCAAGAAGTCCAGGCAAGACCAAGTTCACTTACCAAGGAGAACAGCAGAATTCCAGAGGAGAAGAAAGCAAAGCACAGAATTCATGGCTTTTTCCCCATGATTCCTTAGTCCTAAAAACTTAATTTTTTTTAATTTTATTTTTTTCATATGCTAATTTTTTAACTTTATTCTTTCCTCTGTTAACATTTTTTACCTAGTTTATCTTAACAATACCTTTCATTTAAAAAAATTTTTTGAAACTTCATTATTATAGTCATATTTTATCCTTCATTGTATCTAATTTTATTTTTTGTATACACATAGGGTTTTTTCTTCTAAAAAAAATTTGGGATACAGCTTCTTCTAATAGATCAAAACATACCCTAAATCTAGCACAGGGCTTTGTTCTAGTCTACAGCCTGAGTAAATTCTCTCCACTTTCTTTTTCTTTATTCTCCCAACCAATTTATATTATCAACTCCCTTTTTAGGAATTAAAAAAAATTTTTCATCTTTATAGTCATATTCCGTCCCTTCATCGTGTATACCCTTATATATGTTTTTTTATTCTTTAAAACTTGGGGAGGTAGTTTCTTCTAAGAGACCAAAATACTCCCCAAATTAAGTGGGTGACCCTTTTCTATTAACCAGTCTAATATATATTTTTTCTTTTTTACATTTTTTCTTTCTTTTCTAAACTTCTTTTTACCCTTTATTCCTCCCTCCCCCCATGATTTGGGGTCTCTTCTGATTTGGTTAAAGCATATTTTCCTGGGGTCTTTGCCACCCTTTTAGTATTTTATTCACTCCTTCATTTATTCTTAACTGGATAAAATGACAAGGCAGAAAAACTCATCACAAAAAAAAGAACAAGAGGCAGTACTGAAGGATAGGGTCCTAATCAATATGGACATTGGTAATATGTCAGATCTAGAGTTCAGAATGACTATTCTCAAGGTGCTAGCCAGGCTCGAAAAAGGCATGGAAGATATTAGAGAAACCTGTCTGGAGAAATAAAAGCCCTTTCTGGAGAAATAAAAGAACTAAGATCTGATGAAGTTGAAATCAGAAAAGCTATTAATGAGGTGCAATAAAAAATGGAGGCTCTCATGGCTAGGATAAATGAGGCAGAAGAGAGAATAAGTGATATAGAAGACCAAATAACAGAGAATAAAAAAGCTGAGCAAAAGAGAGACAAACAACTACTGGACCAAGAGAGGAGAATTTGAGAGATAACTGATACCATAAGATGAAACAACATTAGAATAATTGGGATTCCAGAAGAAGAAAGAGAGAGAAGGGAGCAGAAGGTATATTGGAGAGAATTATTGTAGGGAATTTCCCTAATATGGCAAAGGGAACAAGCATCAAAATCCAGGAGGCACAGAGAATCTCCCTCAAAATAAATAAGAATAGGTCCTCACCCCATCATCTAATAGTAAAATGTACAAGTCTTAGTGACTAAGAGAAAATCCTGAAAGCAGCCCGGGACAAGAAGTCTGTAACATACAATGGTAAAAATATTAGTTTGCCAGCAGACTTATCCACAGAGACCTGGCAGGCCAGAAAGAACTGGCATGATATATTCAGAGAACTAAATGAGAAAAACATGCAGCCAAGAATACTATATCCAGGTAGGCTATCATTGAAAATAGAAGGAGTGATAAAAAGCTTCCAGGACAAACAAAAACTAAAAGAATTTGTAAATACCAAACCAGCTCTACAGGAAATATTGAAAGGGGTCCTCTAAGCAAAGAGAGAGCCTAAAAGTAGTAGATCAGAAAGGAACAGAGACAATATACAGTAATAGTCACCTTACAGGCAACACAATGGCACTAAATTCATATCTCTCAAGTTACCCTGAATGTAAATGGGCTAAATGCCCCAATCAAAAGACACAGGGTATCAGAATGGATAAAAAATCAAAACCCATCAATATGCTGTCTGCAAGAAACTCATTTTAGACCCAAGACATCTCCAGATTTCTTGGGTGAAATGAAGGGGTGGAAAACAATTTACCATGCTAATGGACATCAAAAGAAAGGAAGGGTGGCAATCCTTATATCAGATCAATTAGATTTTAAGCCAAAGACTATAAAAAGAGATGAGGAAGGACACTATATTATACTCAAAGGGTCTGTCCAAAAAGAAGATATAACAATTTTAAATATCTATGCCCCTAACATGGGAGCAGCCAACTATATAAACCAATTAATAACAAAATCAAAGAAACATGTCAACAATAATACAATAATAGTACACTCCCCTCACTGAAATGGACAGGTCATCCAAGCAAAAGATCAACAAGGAAATAAAGGCCTTAAATGACACACTGGACCAGATGGACATCATAGATATATTCAGAACATTCCATCCCAAAGCAATACATTCTTCTCTAGTGCACATGGAACATTCTCCAGAATAGATCACATCCTGGGTCCTAAATCAGGTCTCAACTGGTATCAAAAGATTGGGATCATTCCCTGCATATTTTCAGACCACAATGCTCTGAACCTAGACCTCAATCACAAGAGGAAATTTGGAAAGAACCCAAATACATGGAGACTAAAGAGCATCCTTCTAAAGAATGAATGGGTCAACCAGGAAATTAAAGAAGAATTGAAAAAATTTCATGGAAACAAATGATAATGAAAACACAACAGTTCAAAGTCTGTGGGACACAGCAAAAGCAGTCCTGAGAGGAAAATATATAGCAATACAAGCTTTCTCAAGAAACAAGAAAGGTCAAAAAAAAAAAAAAAAAAAGAAAAAGAAACAAGAAAGGTCTCAAATACACAACCTAACCCTATACCTAAAGGAGTTGGAGAAATAACAACAAAGAATGCCTAACCCTAGCAGGAGAAGAGAAATAATAAAAATCAGAGCAGAAATCAATGAAGTAGAAACCGAAAGAACAGTAGAACAAATGAACGAAACTAGGAGCTGGTTCTTTGAAAGAATTAATAAGATTGATAAACCCCTGGCCAGACTTATCCAAAAGAAAAGAGAAAGGACCCAAATCAATAAAATCATGAATGAAAGAGGAGAGATCAAAACCAACATAAAAGAAATACAAACAATTATAAGAACATACTATGAGCAACTCTACGCCAACAAATTTGACAGTCTGGAAGAAATGGATGCATTCCAGGAGACATATAAACTACCAAAACTGAATCAGGAAGAAATAGAAAACCTGAACAGATCCATAACCAGTAAGGAGATTGAAGCAATCATCAAAAATCCCCAACAAGAACCCAGGGCCAGACGGCTTCCCAGGGGAATTCTACTAAACATTTGAAGAAGAATTAATTCCTATTCTCCTGAAACTGTTCCAAAGAAGAGAAATGGAAGGAAAACTTCCAAACTCATTTGATGAGGCCAGTATTAAACTGATCTCAAAACCAGACAAGGATCCCATCAAAAAAGAGAATTATAGACCAATATCCTTGATGAACACAGATGTGTAAATTCTCACCAAAATACTCTCCAATAGGATCCAACAGTACATTTAAAGGATTATTCACCTCGACCAAGTGGATTTATTCCAGGGCTGCAAGGTTGGTTCAACATCCACAAGTCAATCAATGTGATACAATACATTAATAAAAGAAAAAACAAGAACCATATGATACTCTCAATAGATGCTGAAAAGTCATTTGACAAAGTATAGCATCCTTTCCTGATCAAAACTCTTCGAAGTGTAGGGATAGAGGGTACATACCTCAATATCATTAAAGCCATCTATGAAAAACCCACTACGAATATCATTCTCAGTGGGGAAAAACTGAGAGCTATTCTGCTAAGGTCAGGAACACAGCAGAGATGTCCATTATCACCACTACTATTCAACATAGTACTAGAAGTCCGAGCGTCGACAATCGGACAACAAAAAGAAATTAATGGCATCCAAATTGGCAAAGAAGAAGTCAAACTATCACTCTTTGCAGATGATATGATATTATATGTGGAAAACCCAAAAGACTCCACTCCAAATCTGCTAGAACTTGTAAAGGAATTCAGTAAAGTGTCAGGATATAAAATCAATGCACAGAAATCAGTTGCATTTCTTTACACCAACAAGAGGACAGAAGAAAGAGAAATTAAGGACTCAATCCCATTTACAATTGCACCCAAAACTATAAGATACCTAGGAATAAACCTAACCCAAGAGGCAAAGAATCTATACTCAGAAAACTATAAAGTACTCATGAAAGAAACTGAGGAAGTCACAAAAAAATGGGAAAATGTTCCATGCTCATGGACTAGAAGAACAAATATTATGAAAAATGTCTATGTTAGCTAAAGCAATCTACATGTTTAATGCAATCCTTATCAAAATCCCATCCATTTTTTTCAAAGAAATGGAACAAATAATCCTAAAATTTATATGGAACCAGAAAAGACCTTGAATAGCCAGAGGAATATTGAAAAAGAAAGCCAAAGTTGGTGGCATCACAATTCTAGACTTCAAGCTCTATGACAAATCTGTCATCACCAAGATAGTATGGTATTGGCACAAAAACAGACACATAGCTCAATGGAACAGAATAGAAAGCCCAGGGGTACCTGGGTGGCTCAGTGGGTTAAGCCACTGCCTTCGGCTCAGGTCATGATCTCGGGTTCCTGGGATCAAGTCCCGCATTGGGCTCTCTGCACAGCAGGGAGCCTGCTTCCCTCTCTCTCTCTCTGCCTGCCTCTCTGCCTACTTGTGATGTATTTCTGTCAAATAAATAAATACAATCTTTATATATATATAAAAAAAAAAAGAATAGAAAGCCCAGAAATAGACCCTCAACTCTATGGTCCACTAATCTTCGACAAAGCAGGAATGAATGTCCAATGGAAAAAAGTCTCTTCAACAAATGGTGTTGGGAAAATTGGACAGCCACATGCAGAAAAATGAAACTGGGCAATTTCCTTATACCACACACGAAATTAGACTCAAAATGGATGAAAGACCTCAATGTGAGAAAGGAATCCATCAAAATCCTTGAGAAGAACACAAGCAACAACCTCTTTGACCTCAGCCACAGCAACTTCTTCCTAGGAACATCGCCAAAGACAAGGGAAGCAAGGGCAAAAATGAACTATTGGGATTTCATCAAGATCAAAAGCTTTTGCACAGCAAAAGAAACAGTTAACAAAACCAAAATGCAACTGACCGAATGGGAGAAGATATTGGCAAATGACATATCAGATAATGGGCTAGTATCCAAAATCTATAAAGAACTTATCAAACTCAACACCCAAAGAACAAATAATCCAATCAAGAAATGGGTAGAGGACATGAACAGACGTTTCTGCAAAGAAGATATCTAGATGGCCAACAGACACATGAAAAAGTGCTCCGTATCACTTGTCATCAGGGAAGTACAAATCAAAACCACAATGAGATACCACCTCACAACAGTCAGAATACTAAAATTAACAAGTCAGGAAGTGACAGATGCTGGTGATGTGGAGAAAGGGGAACCCTCCTACACTGTTGGTGGGAATGCAAGCTGGTGCAACCACTCTGGAAAACAGCATGGAGGTTCCTTAAAAAGTTGAAAATAGAGCTACCCTACAATCCAGAAATGGCACTACTGGGTATTTACCCTAAGGATACAAATGTAGTGATCCGAAGGGGCACATGCACCTGAATGTTTATAACAGCAATGTCCACAATAGCTGAACTATGGAAAGAACCCAGATGTCCATCAACAGATGAATGTATAAAGAATGGAATACTATGCAGCCATCAAAGAAATGAAATCTTGCCATTTGCGACGATGTGGATGGAACTAGAGGATATTATGCTTAGCAAACTAAGTCAATTGGAGAAAGACAACTATCATATGATCTCCCTGATATTAGGAAGTGGAGATGCAACGTGGGGAGTTTGAGGGGGTAGGAAAAGAATAAATGAAACAAGATGGGATCGGGAGGGAGACAAACCCTAAAAGACTCTTAATCTCACAAAACGAACTGAGGGTTGCTGGGGGGAGGGGATTAGGTAGAGGGTGGTGGGGTTATAGACACTGGGGAAGGTATGTGCCATGGTGAGTGCTGTGAAATGTGTAAACCTGGCGATTCACAGACCTGTACCTCTGGGGCTAATAATACATTATATGTTAATTAAAAAATTAAAAAATCTTTAAAAAAGAATATCAGGAGCAGCTGAGATTGGTAACTATGGCAGTCACTAGCTAGTCAGAAATACTCATATTTGCTTTTTCTCCTTCCTAGCACATGGTAAGATTGCACTTCTCCAGCCCCCTAAACTCAAGTATGGCCACCTGAATTCCTTTGGCCCATATAAGGTGAACAGAAGCATTTCAAAGCCAGAGTACTTATCACCATGTCCTCTTGCCTCTGTTGCAATGACCATGAAGCATTAGCTCAGATGGACTCTTGAGTCCCTTAGTGACCAAGATGAGCAGAACCCCTGCCAACCCATTCTGGACTGGTCATATTCTGGAGCATAGGCAAGAAATAAACTGTGTCTAGCCCTTGATGTCTGAGATTTATTGTTGATGTTTTGCTTTCCTTCATCTTGGTTCATTTTGTTTGTTACCAAAGCATAACCTAGTCTATCCTGATTGATTGAAAGTATGGATTTATGCTGGTATCAGTTTGTCTGGTTGTATCTTTTTTTTTTTTTTTTTTTTGGCCCTACAGCTGTGCTGAACAGCTCAAGAATAGACACAGACAGCAGATAGTAAATTCATCCGGGGATGGGGATTTTTGTCGGGTGGTTGCAACAAACATTCTTAGGATTTTCTCAAGAGAGTGATTGAAACTGTGGACCGTGAAATCTAAAGCTTGATTGAGAGAGAGGTCAAGCAGAAAAAGGTCTGTGAGTAGAGAAAGTAGATGGGTCAAGAGAATGGCTGTTTTGATAAAGTGTATGAACAGTTATAGAGAAGATAAATAAATAGTGAATCTTAAAAAAAATGATTTGTGATTGAAGCATAAGATGGGTTAATTAGAAATTTCTGAAGTGGCAAAATTTCAAGTCATGACAAGGTATAGGATGTGAAAATGGAACTGAGTGACTCAGCTGGAAAGGAGATGTTCATGCAAACATAAGTCCTGGAACTGGGAAGCTGTGTGCTGGGCAAGGCAGCCACATACACATTTGGATTCTGCAGAATGGTAACAGGAATTGGGGTAGAGGGGGAGACCATGAGCTATTTGCCAAAATCACCCATTAATGAGGGATGGGAAGTCATAGATAGAGATTGTGTCTAGTTGTCAGGAGCTTCATGGAGACAAGAGTTTTCATTTCTAGGGACTAGACACAGAAGTAATGGGCTGCAGACTCTGCTTCCCAATCCTGAGCTACACAGGTATGGGAGAGAAAAAGCAACCTCCACTCAAGAGATTGCAATGCAAATGGTATTACAAGGTGATAAGGTGATTATAAGCCAAATGTCAGTGGAGATAAAAATATTGAGGAAAGGTTGCCTGAAGAAGTTGAAGAGGCGGGGTGGGGGGGCTTATTTAAGGCCACGGAAAAGAAGCTGTAAAGGGCCCAAGGAAAGAGTTTGGAGGAAGAGAATGGGAGATTGGATCAGGAAGAACAATGCATTTATAGAATAAGGATTAGGTGGTGAAGCATGACCAGAAAGGTGTCCCTGGGTAGTGACCAAGGAAAAGAGGCATTTGAGGCGAGAAGGAATTAAGTGGCTGTGATCGTGTGATTTATAATAAGAAATTTATGTATGTATTTGGTTTTCATCCTCATTCTTGGCAGGGCTCCTAAAACCCTTGGAATTTCCTAAGTGGTAAGAATGATAAAGACACCTTTTGTTATGTTAATAAGCCATCTTTTTTAAAGCACCTAAAGATGAGGGAATATTGCTAGGAGAATCAACCACCTGATTAAAGGGTTGGAACTTTCCGTCCTGTCCCAACCCCCAGAAGGGAGAAGGTCTGGAAGGTAGAGGGTCTAGTTGTTGAATCAGTTGCCAATGGCCGATGATTTAATCAGTCACACCTATGTAATGAAGCCTCCATAAAAACCCAAAAGGACTGAGTTTGGAGAGCTTTCTAGTTGTTGAACAGGTGGAGGAGCTAGGAATTAAGTGTACCCCTCCCACATACCTTGCCCTATGCATCTCTTCCATCTGGATGTTCATCTGTATCCTTTGTCATATCCTTTAATAAACTAGTAAATGTGTTTTGCTCAGTTCTGTAAGCTGCTTTAGTTCATTGATTGAACCTGAGAAGGAGTTCTGGGGAGATTCTGATTTATAGTCAGAAGATCAGGAATACATATAATAACCTTAGGCTTACAACTGGTATCTGAAGTTAGGGCACAGGGAGCCTTGTAGTACTGAACCTTTAACCTGTGGAATCTATGCTATCTCTGGGTTAATAATGTCAGAATTGAGTTGAATTATCAGACAACCTGCTGGTGTCTGAGAATTGCTTGGTGTTATGTGGGAAGCCTCCTCCCACATCCCCCCACTCATGTTGGAACTGGGTTCAGGAACCCAAAAATAGTGGCTCTCAGGGAGGGGTAGGAGCCAACTAGGACACTTGTTCTCAATGTCTTTTGGGTTCATTTGTGGGCTGGGAGGCAGGACTAATAGCTATACTTTCAAAATACACACTCCTTTTTTGTGGGCATGGATCTCATATGGGCTTGAAGCCTGTACCTGTCGAAAGATGCTCCCAGGAAACTGATCTTTACTTTATCCAGTCTCATGGAAAACACTTAGAAAAGTGTTGAGATCATCTTGCACTGGTTTCTAGAAGCCAGAGACTCCAGAATAACCAGGGGATAATTCATCCACATCTTTCTCATTCATTAGATGAGAAAACTAAAGCCCTAAGAATTTCCCAGCATTGTGTCTATAGTTTGTTACAGATCTGAGTCTATAACTCAAAGTCTTTTGACCTACTTCCTTTAAATGTTAAACCTTTTAAGAAGAGCAATGGCAGGGGGCGCCTGAGTGGCTCAGTGGGTTAAGCCGCTGCCTTCGGCTCAGGTCATGATCTCAGGGTCCTGGGATCGAGTCCCGCATCGGGCTCTCTGCTCAGCAGGGAGCCCGCTTCCCTCTCTCTCTCTCTCTCTCTCTGCCTGCCTCTCCATCTACTTGTGATTTCTCTCTGTCAAATAAATAAATAAAATATTAAAAAAAAAAAAAAAAAAGAAGAGCAATGGCAGGTTATTGTCACGTAGCTAATGCTTACTGAGAACCTATTAGTCACCAAACCCTGTATATTACATCTCATTCTCCTAACAATTCCGTGTGATGTAGACACTATCATTATCCCCATTCTATGGATATGGAAATTAGGATCAGAGAAGTTAAGTGGCCATGGTCACAAAACCACTGTAGCAGATCTGGGATTTGAACTTAGATCCTTCTACTCCAGAGGCCTCATTCTTAGCCAGTATAACATGCTTTATTTTCCCCTGCCACATGTGCTATTTCTTACCTATCCCCCTTTTCTTATTTAACAGAATCAGATAGAAAAATAGTGTCCTCTCCCCCCCCCCAAATATATAGTCTCATATGCCAGCACCTGCCCTGCTCACATATCTAGTTACAGTGGATGTACAAGGATCTGTTTAAAAGACTGGCTCTTTCTAACCATCATTGACTCTCAGTTTCTGGAGCTACCCACTTCTGGAATGAATCAAGAAAGAGAAGGATAAAAATAAAAGTGGAAGACACTGGTTTTTTAAATTTTATTTTGATTTCTAAAATTACCAGTACTATCTGAGAAAGACACCTTGCCTCCTCTTTCATTGTAAGAAGATAACAGAGTGGCTATAGAGCCATTTGCATCTGTGGAACTCTTAGGCAGTCCTCCCAATTTTCTGTACCATAGAGAGAACTGTACTGAAGTCAGCTTGGGATAGAACATGAAGGTGGTGGCACAACCAGGCACACCTAGAACATGCCTGCTGTTTCCTAAAGGCTCTTCAGAGATGGAGAACCTTTGACGAGCTTACAGACTTGGCCTGCTCCTTGACACAGGGTGGCATTTATTCAGCAGACATTTTGTGGATTCCTCCTGTATGTTGGGCATGTGCTAAGTGCCCCCCCCAGGAAGATCATAATCATCTGGGAGACAAGACTGAGTGAACAGAAATGTGGGATACCATGTGGTCATTTCTACATGGGAGCACCTGTAGAGTGCTAGGGAAATCCAGAGGAGGGGCTTGAGCATCCCCAGAAAGCTTCCAAGAGATGTCATGAAAACACATAACACCAAAGGACCCATTTTCCTTCAAAAAAGCAGACTAGCGGTTCTATCAAGGGAGTTATTTGCTTTTATTCTTTGAAATAGAGAGGCTCACATTTTGAACATGAATAGATATTTGCATGCAGACCAGGGCACCTCTAGCACACTAGAGGAAAATTGGTAAGGCAAGTTTCTAAATCCATTCCCCCAGCTTCATTACAATTAATAAAGTTACCCTCTTTTGTTCCACCTGCCACTCTGAAGGCATGCAGGATTGCCTCTGAATTGTTTTAATGATGTGCTGTTTTGTTCCTGTGAGTACTCCATACTTTAGGTGCCAATTCACCTTTTTCTCCCATAAAGAGGAGTCAGGAAAAAAGAATAAGAAGGATGCTGAACAATTGAAAATCTAGCATATTGAAAAGGTCATTGTACCTTAGCACATTATTTTAATTTCTAAGTGTTCTAGGCATTGTACGTCCTTTTTGACACTCCATTCTAATGACAAATACTAAACAGGAGGTGGGAAAGGGCACAGATGATTTCATCTGCTTGTAAAACATGATGATAAGAATAGGGAATGGTGCCCAGTTAAAACATGCTTTCCGTAGCATTTCATTTGGAGGCTTGTTTTGGACATGTCTTCCTGTGAGGGAGGTAACAGTTTTGACCTAGTGATGTTTATCACAGTGATGTTGATAGAAACTAGGCATCCCTCTATGCTAACATTTTAACCTTCTCTTATTATTATTCGTTCTACTATTTCTCATCCATCATGTATTTAGTGACTGATTTACTTTCAAGAAACTTCATGAAACATTTAACCAGAGTTTTCACTTTACAAAATGCTTATGGTGGGTATGATGATTATATCCAAACTCCTTTCTCTCCTGGTTCTCTCCTACTCTGGAGGATGAAAAGCCAAATGCTTTTCTAGCCTCCTTTGCAGATAGTCTTAGCCCTGTCACCCAGGTATGGAGACTCTAAGATATAAGTGAAAGACTGCCAAGTGAGTTCTAAGAGGAAGGGAATGGACGAAGCTCATGTATACTTCTTTCTGCATGGAACTTTAGGGTGATATCTATAGAGATCGAGCTGCCATGTTGTCACCATGAAGCAATTAGTTGACTTACTAAGGAAGCTAGCATAGAAAGATAAAAGCATCCTGAGACATGGATATCATGGAGCTACTATCCTTGCCTACCTACCTGCAGATGTCTTGTAATGAGAAAAAGAAATGAACTCCTCTTCATTTAAAGTGTTGGAAATTTGATTTTTTCTCTTACTTGTAACTGAACATATAGTATTTCTAGGTGATGAAGTGCTTTTATAAATAATATCTCATTTGAGCTTCATGACAAATCTGTCATAGATTTTCATTATTCCCATTTTACTGATGGAGAAAGGGAAATTAATGGAGTATCAGTTAAGAACACACACCTAGACAAAGGTGAGTATAGACTTGAGTCCTGGAAATCCCAAATTCTCTGTGTTTTTTTTCACTACTCTCACATCCCTACCTGGAATAAGATTTTGAACTTACCTGAGAAAGGAAGACAATCCACTAAATAGTTATTTGACCTGTCTACTGAGTGACTTCAGGTTCTTCTCTCCCACTTCAGTTACCAAGGTACTAGTCAGTGCATTCTGCTTCTGCTTTCTGTATTTGAGTGTCATATTTACATAATATTTTTCCTGCAAAGTTAGGGAACTTGGGGTTAAATTAGAGCTAGGAATATGAAAAATGTCTCTGGATGCAGGAAACACCACTGAACCTTTCTCATAACCAGAAAGATGGACAATGTTATGAATATATATTTTGAAAAAGAAGGTAGGCTTTTTTTTTTTTTTCTATTTAACTTACAGGTGAACAATCTCAAAATGAGCAGTCAGTGTTTCTGTAGTGCACCCTGTTGGTGGCCCATCCGTGATTGTTTTCCCTGTTCTTTGCTGACAGATCATGGTGTTTGAGTGTCCATCATTCCTCCAACTAACTAAAGAGAGAAATCCTTTCCCCAGTGAGAGGGTTTCTTTTTTTTTTTTTTTTTTTTAAAGATTTTACTTATTTATTTGACAGAGAGAGATCACAGGTAGGTAGAGAGGCTGGCAGAGAGAGAGAGAGAGGGAAGCAGGCGCCCTGCTGAGCAGAGAGCCTGATGCGGGACTCGATCCCAGGACCCTGAGATCATGACCTGAGCCGAAGGCAGTGGCTTAACCCACTGAGCCACCCAGGTGCCCCCCACCCCAGTGAGAGGGTTTTTGTCAGCCAATCATAGCAGCTCCTTTTCCCTTGCCAATGATTGGCTAAAGTAGACATGTGACCTAGTAATAAACCATGAGAAAAGGTCTAGAGAAGATGGTTTTCTCTTCCTCTGGACATTATCAGATTGACTATAACTCCTATCCTATGACAAGACAAAGCCAATTCACTATGGATGGCAGAGTGACAAAAGAGAAAGAACCTGGATCCTTAATGGTAGTGTTGAGCCACTTCATTTGGACATTTTGTTATGTCACAGATTTTTTTTTTTTTTAAGCAAAATTGAGTCAGCTGAAGGTATAGTGACTGATTTTATGGATTCCTGATCTCAATAGAGATTTGGCCTGATGTAGAAGCACAGCAGGATAGTTGCCATCTGGGATCACCCAGTCCCAGATGATGTGGGAAGAAGTTTGCTAGGCAAGTCCTGAAAATTTCTCTGCATACTGGTTCTTCCAGGTGGTCTGAACATTCATTACTGATCTATAATAATCATGGTGTGACCACAGGCTGGAGACATTCAGCAAAGACTATTGAACAACCAAATCTAATTAATGTGAACTGAGATTTCTTAAAATAAAATTGTTAATGCAGTTAACTGAACTGAGTACACTATAGAAAATGATTCATGTTGTGAACCAGCATCTAAACATTTATCTTTTTCAGAATGAACAGTTCTTTGGAATCTTGCTCTCTGGAAAACAGTATGCTATAGAATTTCAGTCTGGTATCTGAGTGTAAGCTGCCAGAAATCAAATCCCATTATCTGCCATTAACCAGAGGTGTGACATTGAACAAGTTATATTACTTCTCTCTACCTCAGTTTTCTCATCTGTAAAATAACAATAATGGCACTGACATCATAGGATTTTTATGATAGGCTATCATTTTACATCATGCAGTAGGCTCTAAGCAATGGTTAGCAACTTTCATTCTTTGCTGTCTAGACTGCAAGCACCCTATCTTTCTCCCTTATTCTTTTGCTTGAATGGGGGGGGGGGTTTCCATGATTATCTGGAAGTTTCTGTCTATAGTAGGATTGCCTTGTATTTATCTACTTCATGACTGGAGATAATAATATCTTGAAAACTGTGTTCTTTTCTTTTTTATAATTAAGTTACTACTAATAACAATACTATACTAAACATGCTTTCAATCACAGACTCCTTATAACTCATAAGCTGGTGAATAAATCCTGGATTGTCTTAATTTCTAAGGCTAAGTGGATTTCAGTAAGTGACTCCAAGAAATTCCCTCTCTTTAGCTCATATTTCTCAGTGACTCACCATTCTTGTGGTAGCTACAAACCACCTGTACACTGTAATTTAAAAATTTCTCCTCTAAGTGCAGCCAAGACCCTCACAGATGCTTTCTCAATGGGATATCTTTCCTTAAGAGTCTAACTATCTTTGCATATAATTGGATTTTACTCTTTTCAGGGTATTATCTCAAAATATCCTGCAAGAAAAGATTCTGGAAGGAACATTATGATGCCTGGGTTTTCTTTTTAGCGTTTGAACTGCAGATTCTACAGCAAAATAAATATTATTTTTTTAAAGGTTTTATTTATTTATTTGATAGAGAGAGAGGGAGAGCACAGAGGTTGAGTGAGAGAAAGAAGCAGACTTCCTGCTGAGCAAAGAGCCCCACATGGGGCTTGATCCCAGGACCCTGAGATCATGACCTGAACCAAAGATGCTTAACCATCTAAGCCACCCAGGTGCCCTGAAATATTCTTATTTGTTACAGCCAACATATCTCTAGAAAACAGTACTCATGTTTTCAGATAAGGCCACTAGATATATTGGTATATAAGTTATAATTATGATGTGAAAATTAATGTCTAGCTTTCTTGCTTAGATTTTTTCTTTTATATAGCTTCACTTTATTTTTAAATAGATTCTCAACCATAAATAAGCTTGTAATTACTGAAATCCTTTTCCTGCATAAAAATCCTTTATTCTTTCAAAATTTTACTTTTTGTTCTAGCAGGAACACAATAATGACAAGAACATAGGTTATTTTCTATAATTTCTATAATTAATAAAAATATAAATAGTGGCCAATTCATAATCATTTCATAATTATGAGGGTACAGAAGGATGGCATAGATAAATACTACTTAAATAAAATGCAAATATTTTATTAAATCACTAGCTTCCACAAGAAACATCTTTCTCTAAATGTTAAAAGAAAAAATAAGAGCTGTGCACTGTTGTATTTAAATGTCATAAAGAAAAATCCGGGACTGATTGAAGAATGATTCCAAAAGAAATTCAAATTAGGAAGATACAGTCTGGTTATAAAAGGTAGAAATCCCACTCACAATAAATGGCAAGACCGAGCAGGTGGAATAACATTAAAATAATGCAAAGACATATAAACAGTTCATGACAGAGGACACAGAGTCATGAATGTTGCTAATAATTTCATTTATTGAAGAGAGGAAAAAATGGCCACATGTTTCCCTATAAAAGATACGGAAAGTCTCAGAGAGCCTGAGAGATGCAGTAGGTAACAAATAACATGAGATGATTATCTCCGAGAGATTTTAGAACATTAATTAAAGCCATTATCCTGGCAGCAAGAAAAACTGGCTACAGGCACAGCTTTAACCAGAGAATTCTGGAAGAAGGGCAGCTCCAAAGCATTTGATCCTGGAGGAAAAGAATAAGATGATGATAATGATGGTAATGGTGATGATGATAAAGAAGGGGGAGAAAGCAGGGGAGGAAAATAATAGTTATAGGGTACCCATTATGTAGCAGGTGCTCACCTGTCATTTCATTTATTCCTCTGGATGATCCTTGAAGACTATTGTTATTAATGTTTCACTAATGTGAGAAAACCAGGGAGCAAAAAGCTGATGAGATTTATATGAGGTTGTTATTGGATTGTGACCTGTGGTTTGGTAATTCTTCTAGCCTCTCTCACTTGGGACTCCCCTTCAGTTTCAAAGCTTCTTCATCCCTTCTTTCCGCCTCCCTTCGAAATCTCTGTCCCATGTGGACCCTTCCCTGCCCAACCAGAGTAAGGGCTCGTTTAGAGCATATAGCAGACCTCTCTGGATGTAGAAGCTTATCTCTGCCTGCACAATAAGCAGGCTGATCCTGACTCCTATTGAAGCAATATTCCCATGCAAAATAATTGCATCCACCAAAGAGAAATGATATTAATCAGGGGGTGAGCACCTTGGTCTGTGAATTGAGAGTTGACGATAAAACCTTGTCAACAATATTACTTTGAATTCACAGAGAACCTTTCATCTGAAAGGGCTTTGTAGTTAAGATATGAGTGATTGCTCAGATTTATATCAAATTCTGTGTTGGAACTGAGAAATACAATTATGGATTTCTATATCATATTTTATGTGCAGTGTATTTACAATAATTCTAATTTCCAGCCTGTGCCTCTTTAACCATAAGATAAAGTTTAAAGCACTGTAGTCATTCTTTTATTTGACAGTTTGACAACGTAGTTTTGCACATTTTAAGTTTCTACACATTAATAAAAATAATAACTAATGATTATATAGCACTTTCAATTTATAGTTCTCTTCCTCAGGTAGGTGAGAATATTACTTCATTTTTTCAGATGAGAAAACTGAAGTGGAAGAATTCATTCAGTGATGGGCCAGGGTTCACCCAGCTCTTAAGAGTGTAGGCTGGTCCTTCCAGTTGCGCATCATAAGATTTTTCTCCTGTCATGCATTGCCCTCAGTCCAAGTATATGATCTGTACCTGAGATTATGAGTTAGCTCCTTAAGTAAGAGATGTTGTCTAGAAATAGATAGGTGTTCAATCTGTTTGTTTAATGACTAAGTAAATGAATAAGAAAGAATCTTTACCAAAATTGTTTTCATTTAGCTCATTTCCATATTTCATATCAAAAATACCTTCCTGTCATAAGTGGAGGCCTTACCTGTTTAAACAGAAAATGAGGTCCAGGGAGGTTAATTAGGTGCTGAGAGCCATCTAAGTGATTTACTAGCAGAACAAGTAACACTGAGCTCCAATTCTAGCTCGTCTTTGCCTTCTCTGTGTAGTGTCAGTCTCCTTCCAACCTGCTCTGGCTTTCAGTGCAGGCACTTTCCTGGTCATAAATGATTTCCTTCCAGTATGCCTAGCCAGAACACACTTAATGGAAGAGCATGATACAAACTATACAGAAAAAATAGTTATTTGTTATGGAATGTTTCCCATTTGGATATCAACATCTCAATCTAACTATAAATCATTGATAAGGATTGTTAATGATCAAGTTTCAGCAAACAGCTCCATTTTAAATACTGCCCTCATTCAAAACAACATTGACTTAGGGAAGAAAAACCAGATACAGTTTTTAAAATACAGCTCAACAATTTCATGTGATTGCATATAGATAGTGGCTTTGTCCAAAAAATAGGGGAGAAGGGTATTAGTATTCCTAGCTAAAAAAAAATCTACTCTGAGACATAAAGAGTCACATGTTAATAACAATAGAAAATTTTTAAATTTTTTTATAAATAGATAATAAAATTGCCTATTTCATAAATAGGTAATAAAATCTTAATGATCCAAATTAGGTTCTAAAAGGAGAAGTTGGAAATTTATCCTAAAACATTATTAAAAACAACACTTTACTTAAATAATAATGAAGTATAATAAATTTTGTGTTCTTTTTTTTCCCCCTTTTATTAGTGAATTAGAATTCACACAAAGAATAAAAATGGCGTGTCTCGCTCCTATGGCTTATTGATTGCTTTTGTGCCACTTTGATTTTTATTTAACTGAAACTTATGCTACAAATGGTATCCTGTAATAAATGGAACTTTACTTTTTTATCAAAGGAAGGCGATTTCATTTTCTACCTCAGAGAGAATCCAATGCAAAATAGAGCCGGCATAATTACATACATACTTTTATAACTTCAATATCATAATATTTTGATTTTGCTTTACATCACACACTTTCCCAGCTGGTGGGCAGCTTCTGTTTTAGCTTTGTGGATTATATTAGTAATGGGGGAAAGAGATACCATACACATTGTGAAACTAATGAGACCAACAATCTGGTGTCATCTGAGGATGCGATGATAGGTCTGTTTGATAGTCTTTGATGTACTTTGTGACGCCTTCTACCCCAGGTGCACTGGCACTTCCATTTACAGCATGGGGGCACCAAGGCAGCAGACTATAGTGCAATGTAGCCAGGAAAGGGGGCAGGCTTAAAAAGCACTAATGAGGTAGGTGGATATCAGGGCAGAAGTGAAACCAGATGATATGAACTGGGGTCCACATTGTCCAGTCATATCAAGGGAGCAGATGACAATGAAGCAGGAAGGCAGTAGGAGAATACCTGGAAAGCCGGGTTCCTTGTTTTCAGGGTCCAAGGAGGTTTTAGAGGCAATTTCCTACTTCAGCTTTAGGAGTCCGCTGATCTCACGGGAGTTAATTCTTTAATTCAGAGCTTCTAAAACTTGATGTGCTTATGAAATCCCCTGGGGATCTTTGAAAATGCAGATTCTGTTTCAAGAGGTCTGAGATGAGGCCTACCAGCCTCCATTTCTCACAAGCTCCTAGATGAAGCTGCTGGTCCGAGGGCCATATATTGTACAGCAAATTGTTAGACCAGCCCAGAAAGAGGCAATGCAGACAAATAGAAGCTGGCTACAGTGAGGAGCATAGGGTTCGGGAGCAAGTGTATTTTCTAATGAAGACAGTCTGTAAATTCAATGTGTTTCAGATGAAAAAGCAACTTTTTTTTTTTTATAGTTGCCTCTTTTGGGTTGAATTATTCCCCCAAAATGATATCATTGAAGTTCCTAACCTCTAGTACCTCAAAATGTCATATTTGGAAATAGAGTCTCTACAGAGGTAATCAAGTTAAAATTAGGTCATTAGGATGAGACACAATCCAATAAGACTTGAGTCCTTATAAAAAAGGGAAAATTTGGACACAAAGACAGATACCACAGAAAGATGTGAAGACACATAGGAAAAGATGGCCATGTGACAGGAGCGATGCGTCTGTAAGCCAAGAAACACTAAGGATTGCCTGCAAACAGCAGAAGCCAGAAAAGGCAAGGCAAGATTCTTCCTTAGAGCTGTCAGAGAACATGGCCTTGCCAGTACCTTGATTTCAGATTTCTAGCCTCTAGAACTGAGGCAATACATTTCTGTTACTTTAAGCTCTCCAGTTTTTGAAACTTTGTTAAGGCAGCCGTAGGACACTAACATACTGCTGAATAATAAGAACAGTGACTTGCCACATTTTTGAACAGATAGTCAGCAAAGAAGAAAACTAGACCTAGAATGATTTAGTTTATTGCCCAAGGTAGAACAGAAAGAAATTCTGGAAACCAGGTCCCCTAGTTGTGGGGCACTACCTTTCCACTTCCATAGGCTGCTTGCCAAGAGCACACAAAAATGGACTAGTCAATAAAGCAGTATTTCCCAAACCTGTGTTCTCCAGAACTTTTTTCAAGGTTTTGTTAGCAGGTGCTTCAAGGGGTTCATGGTTAACAAGTTTCTAAACATTTCAAATCTACAGACACATTAACTAAAGATCTAGGTAAAACCTATGAAAGAAAAAAAAAAAGAAAACTTCCAAAACATGTTAAATGTGCTGAACCAGCAGTTTCCTAATTTTTACAGCATTGAGTATTTTTTCCATCATCCTACAGAACACCGCTTTAGGAAATGCTGGGTGAAAAGATAAAATTCACTGCAACTGAAAAGCTTCATATCAACAAAGCAGCTACTTTAAAATTTAACTGCGTTTTACTGTTATCCAGGAAAGTACTTGAGTTGTTCATTGTCCTTTCTTTTAGGCAGAGAAGATGAAGCCCTCTGGGATGAATTTAAAGAGTGAACTTAAAGGTCTATCCTAGAAGTAAAGTAAGAAATCAGTCAGCGACATGGGGCAAAATGGAAGTGAACAAAACTGATGGGGTTTAAGAAGAACTGAGAATGGAGAAATGAAATATTTTAGACCTATCTATATGGCTACTCTCTTCCTTCAGAAAAATCCCAATGAGCACAAAGAAAGATTTTTGACATTTACTGTGCTTTTGAATCACTGGTGAAGAAAAAACACTGCACAAGTAAGCAGTGGGTAGCACGTTTTTAGTGTTACATCCCACATCTGGTACACCTCCCAAAGCAACCATGAATATTTGGGCAGGTACAGTGACAGCACACCATTCACATTATGGGTGTCACAGATTTGTGTACTGATTAGAACAATTCTGGCAGTAAAATTTAAACAAAATCGGTAGCATGTTACAACAGTTGCTAACAGATGGAAATAAAGTATCCTGAGCAGGGGGGCTATTTTCCAAGACACTAAGGAGTTACATGAGCTAGCAGCAGCCCTTGGAACACTTTCTCACTAGCCATAGAGTTCAGAATCCCATTTCAACCAGGAAAATTGTCTAATATCACCATCTGACATTAGAATGACTGAAGAATTCCTTAAGAAAAATAATGTTGCTTTATCTAGCATATTTTTACTTTGTACAGAGATATGGGCCATGTGCCCCCATCCCTTATCCTGAGGAGCCAAGAATTTAACTGGATATGAAGAATAAGTTTCCCATTAAGGGACATTCATGAATTCTTCAAAAATGTTTATTCTAGGTCTATTAATAAGAATTGCCGTGCTAGGAAATAGAAGCAGTTGATACACGGGCTTGAATTTTAAATGCCAGTTTCACATATAAGGAAACCACATTTTGAAAAGTCTTTAAAGGAAAGAATTTTAAAGAGATAAACCCTATTACACATTCAAAAGAGAAGCTCTAAAATTAAGTCAGTACATTCCAGACATTATTTTAGTTGTTGGAGACAGCAGGAACAAAATGGGCACAGCTCCACCTCCAGGGAGTTTACAATCTAGTGGGGAAGACAGAACGCTAAGCTGTTGCATAAATAATGGTATAGCTACATTTGGAAAAATCTTAAAAAGTAAAATTACCAAGTGCTACAAGAGCTTATGATACAGGGCCTCAATCAAGACTGGGGAAGCCCTTCTTAAAGAAGGCACCTTTAGGCTAAGATGTAAGGAGAGTAAAGAGGAAGGGCATGGGGAATGAGTAGTTGCCAGTAGTAGAGACATGTAGATGCCCTCAGGCAGCAAAAGCTTGGTGTGTTTGAGAAACAAAAATGTGTGGCCATGACATTATAGGATTGACTAGAGGAAAGCAGGTGAATGAGATTATGCAGCTCCTTCTAGATTAGGCTAAACACATTCAATTCTTCCAGGAGAGCCAAAGGAAGCATTTAAAGCTTTTTAAGCTGTGGAGAAGTATCAGGGTTTTTTAAAAGCCTGCTTTGGCTGCTTTGTATGCAAAGATTGAAAGAGGAAAGAAAAGAACAGGGAGAACAATTGGCTATTGTATTTGTTCAAGTGGGAGATAGTAGTTTAGCCTAGAATGATGTCAGTAACAACAGAAGTGGTCAAGTTAGAAATATATAGATGCCAACCTATTTTTCTTGGAGTGCTTTGGTTTTTAAATATTAACTTTAATTTTAAAAATATTTAGAATAACTCTAGATCTCACAATAAAAACTGTAAGTTTTGCTTTGGTTCCTGATCTGGAATATTGAATACCAAGTCATTTCATTTCTACTTTAAAACTTTAGGCTTTTATTCAAGTTTTATTCCATCTAAGTATTGCTTCTGATGTAAAGAAGCAATTCACTGCTAAAAAATTGCTCAACTTAACTGATAAAGAAATGCATACATCAAAATAATAAAATTGGCCAAAATGTTTTAAAATTATAATTTTTATTTTTATTTGGTGATGGTGAAAGGAAACAGGAAATCTCATACCCTTCTGGTGCTGGAATACCTTGCCAAAATATTTCTGGAGGATGATGCAGCAATTAACAGTTAAACTGAACCAGCATTTTTACTACTAAAAATATAATCTTTGGAAATAATAAGAGATATATCCACAGATATTCACTACAAGATTATTTTTAATACCCTTCCCAAAAAATAACTGAACATAAATATCTGGTAATACTGGGAACAAGTTAAATAGATTACTTGTGTATGCATCTGATGAATCTTATGTATCTATATTAAAGGGAGAAGAATTAGTCAAAATGGTAGTCTCAACCCTGACTCTGCATTAAGATCAGCTGTGAAATTTTTTCAAAATACCCATACCTGGGTCTCTCCAAGGAGAGTCAAATCAGTAGCTGGGAGTAAGATCCAGGTTTCTGTGTTTTAAAAAAATTCACACTGTTGATTCTATGGAGAATTGAAAAATCATTAAATACAGGACAATATATAACAAGATGGGAACATGGTAGAGACAGAAAGCTTGTTACAATACAGTAAAACCTACTGAAATACGGACTCGGAAAATAAATGGTAAGAATAGGATGGGTTTTTATCTCCAGCTGGAATGACATATATATATATAATTCCATGTACTTTCCAAGTTTTATTGATTAAAAATATATGTTTTAAATTTTTAGAAATGACAGAGAACATCTCTTCCTAGTTGATTTTGTCTTTTATGCTTCCTCAAGACCTCTTTACACTGTCATTATTGCTATTTTTTTATTCAATTCTTGTTACTTATTTTTAACTAGTTGTTAAAAATTCCCACTAATTTTAGGGGCATCTAAAGCCCAAGTCCCAAATCTGCCAATACATTCGTTTTGTCTTGTAATAAAGCAAACACTTTGATCTACCTGGAACACTGTAAAGTTTTATCTAGTAGGACCCCTTCAGTATTAGCACAAATACGATTGACGAAGAAATACTTCAATTTTTTTAAAAAGCATAATGTTCCCAAGAAAATAACTGCCACTTTCTTAAATACAGTTTAAGAGATAATAAAGAACAAAGGAAATGTAATCACTGTAAATGTTAAAAAGTATTTTCCTATAATGTGCTATTAACTTACAACCTGCTTTTCCTATAAAAAAATAATAACTACTATAAGGTGGTCTGTTTTTATTAATTAATTTTATCTAGATGATGCTATTTATCATTTGGATTTAAAAAATGGGAAATAACCTCACTATTTTGTTATCCCTTTAATTGGGAAGTACTTCTACCTAGGTATTGCATTAGCCTCATTCAAACAAACCTTTATTGAATACACACATACATGTCATGTAAAAATCATAAATGTTTGGCTTGATTAACTTCTGAAGTATGAACACACCCTTGCAATTACCGCAAGATCAAGAAACAGAACCTTGTCTGCACAAACACAAACAAACTTTGTGTTCCCTACTAGTCACCAACCCTTTCACACTCCAAAGATAGCCACTATTCAGAATTGTAATATCACAGATTAGTCTTGTTTTCTAATTTTATATAAATGGAATTAGATAGTAGTTACCCTTTTGTGTGTTTTCCCCTTAATGTTATGCTTGTGGGATTAGTGTATGTTGCTACATATAACATCATGTGTTCTTTTTTATTGTAGTATAGAATTTCCTTAAGTAAATATATTGCAATATATTTATCTAATCTATTGTTGATGGACATTGAGGTTATCTCTGATTTGGACTATTATAAATAATGCTGCTATTAATGTTTTTGTGTATGTTTTTTGCCTGCATATTTATGCATTTCTGTTAGGCACAATCTAGGAATTGAATTTGAGTCAGGGTATGCAATTGTTCAGTTGTACTATGTGCTGCAAAGCAATTTTCCATATTTATATAACCTCTTTTGTGAATTACCTGTTTTAGGTTTTATCCATTTTTAATTTTTATTTTTTTTCTTTTTTTTTCCTAATTTTTTTCAGTGTTCCAAGATTCATTGTTTATGCACCACATCCAGTGCTCCATGCAATATGTGCCCTCCTTAATACCTACCACCAGGCTCACCCATCCTCCCTCCCCTCCAGAACTCTCAGTTTGTTTCCCAGAGTCCAAAGTCTCTCTTGGTTCATCTACCCCTCTGATTTACCCCAACCCACTTTTCCTTTCCTTCTCCTAATGTCCTCCATGTTATTCCTTATGCTCCACAAGTAAGTGAAACCATATGATAATTGACTTTCTCTGCTTGACTTATTTCACTCAACATAATCTCCTCCAGTCCTACCCATGTTGATACAAAAGTTGTGTATCATTCTTTCTGATGGTGGCATAATATTCCATTGTATATATGGACCATATCTTAGAAAACAGTCAACAAAACAAAGAGGTAACCCACAGAATGGGAGAATATATTCGCAAATGACACTATAAAAGACTGATATCCAAGATTTATAAAGAACTTCTCAAACTCAACACCCAAAAAACAGATAATCATGTCAAAAAATGAACAGAAGACATGAACAGACACTTCTCCAAAGAAGACATACAAATGGCTAACAGACACATGAAAAAATGTTCTTCATTTTTAGCCATCAGGGAAATTCAAATCAAAATCATATTGAGATACCACCTTACACCAGTTAGAATAGCCAAAATTAACAAGACAGGAAACAACAAGTTTTGGAGAGGATATGGAGAAAGGGGAACCCTCTTACACTGTTGGGAATGCAAGTTGGTGAAACCACTTTAGAAAACAGTATGGAGAGTCCTCAAAAAATTAAAAATAGAACTACCCTATGAACCAGGAATTGCACTACTAGGTATTTACCCCAAAGATACAGATATAGTGAAAAGAAGGACCATCTGTACTCCATTGTTTATAGCAGCAATGTCCATAATTGCTAAACTGTAGAAAGAGCTAAGACACCCTTTGTCCATTTTTTAAAATTTTTCTATATTTTGCAATGTAGGACTTCTTTATATATTCTCTTACATATCCTTTGTTCTTATATAGTGCAAATATATTCTCCCACTCTGTGAGTTTATTTTATTCTCTTAATGGTTTCCCTTTGATTAACATAATTTTATGCTAATTTAGACAAGTTTAATAGTCTTTTCTTTTATGATGGCATTTTTGCTACCCTGTTATGAAGACTTTGCCTCCCTCAATGTCATAAAGGTATTGTTTTATATTATCATCCTAAAATTTCTTTTTTAACTTTCTCATTTAGACCAATAACCCATCTTGAATTTATTACTTCTAAGATGTGAGGTGGAGGTAAAGACTCATTTTCTCAGAGCTATCCATTGACTTATCACTATTTATTGAAAAGATTATTGCCCCTCATTGCCATACATTGATAACTTTGTAATAAATTAGATGGCTATAGCAGCAGTAGCACACCGTCCTAATTACTATCCTGACATTTGCTCACTTAAGTCCTCCAATTTTAGCCTTCTTCAAGACAGTTGTGGCTATCATAGGCCCTTTCTATTTGCACCTGTATTTTAGAAAATGTTTGCTAATTTTCACCCCCCCCAAAAAAATCACCAAAAAAAAAGAGAGATTTTGGTTAGAATTACATTGATTCTGAAGACAAGATGGAGAATATTTATATCTTTACAATATTATGCTTTCTAGTATTTGAACATGATAAATCCCTACATTTATTTACATCATATTTATTTTTTCTGAATAATGTTTAATTAATGTTATTAATAAACAACAATGTTTAGTGTGTGTGTGTGTGTGTGTGTGTGTGTGTGTGTACAGAGGTACATATGTCATTAGATATATTTTTAGGTATTTGAATTTTATACTACTTAAATATTATTTAAAATTTTATTTTCTAATTTCTTGCTACTTAAATATAGAGATACAAATGATTTTTGTATACTGCTCTAGTATTAATAAACAGCTAGATATGCTTATTAATTCTAATAGTGTATCTATAGATTCTTTTGGATTTTCGTTGTGCACATAATCATACTGACCATGAATAATGATAGTTTCTTTCCCAATCCTGACATCCTTTACTTTTTTTTTTTTTACTTTTTGTCCAAGGTAGGACCTCTCAGACAATGTTTAGTATAAGTATTGGTAGCAGATGTCCTTGCCTCATTCTTAACCTCAGGGAGATGATTTTTCTCTTTCACTATTTAGTATGCTAGCTGTAGGTTTTTTTGGTACATAGACTTTGCCTGTTTAAGAAAGTTAAGGAAGTTCCCTTCTTTCCTATTTTGCTGAGATTTTATTATGAATTGTTATTGAATCTCATCAAATGTTTTTAACTCATCTGTTAAGTATTCTATTATTTTTCTCCTTTGCTCTATTAATGTAATGAATTATACTGATGGATTTGAGGATAACTTGACCAAACTTAACATTCTTAATCATACTGTATGGTTCCTCTTATATATCAGTGAATTTGGTTTGTTAGCATTTTGTTGAGGATTATTTGTGTTATCTGAGTTTTTGAAAGAGATTGATGTAATTTTTCTTTTTTGTAATATTCATATAGGATTTTGCTCTCAGGATTATGCTGGCCTCAAAAAATAAGTTGACTCTTGTTTTCTGTCCTCTGTAAATGCTTATGTAAGATTATAATTACTTTGTCCTTTAATGTTTAGAAGAATTCATTATTGGAGCCATCTCTGGCTTGCATTTTCTTGGGCATTTTTTTTTTTAAACCAGGAAACCCTTTTTTTTTTTTTAAATTTTATTTATTTACTTGACAGAGACAGAGAGATCACAAGTAGGCAGAGAGGCAGGCAGAGAGAGAGGAGGAAGCAGGCTCCCTGCCTCACAGAGAGCCCAATGTGGGACTCGATCCCAGGACCCTGAGATCATGACCTGAGCCGAAGGCAGAGGCTTTAACCCACTGACCACCCAGGTGCCCCTTGGGCATGGTTTTTAAATAGAAATTTAATTCATTAAATCAGATAGAGGAATATCATAAATTCTGTTTCTTCATTATTTTTGGAAAAGTGTGGGTTTTTAAATCAATTTTCCCACTTTATTTGATTTTTTCAATTTACTGGCAAGAGGTTGTTGATACTGTCTTCTAATGTGTTTTTAACAAATGAGTAATCAGTAGTGATTTCATCGCTTCTACAAGTGGTATTTAAAATTCTTTTTTCCTCTCTCTGCATCTTTCTCTCTCTCTCATAATTCTTGCTAGGGGTTTATCTTTCTTATTAACCTTTTTAAAAGGACCAACTGGTACCTTTTAAAATTCTCATTATTACGTTTGTTGCTATTCCTTTTTTTTCTCTCTCTCTCTCATATATTATTTGTTCCTTCTACTTTTTGGGTTCTCTTTGGTCTTTCTTTTTCTTTACCTTTTAAGATACTTAAGTCATTGACATTCAGTCTAAATTGAAATATATGGACAAAAAGGTATGAATTTCCCTTTAAACAGAAGTTTTAGCTGTATTTTACAAGATTTGGTATGTTCTATTATATTTCAATCCAAAATATTTTTTAATTTTTATTGTCGTCTTATCTTTAACAAGTCAATTATATATAGATATACTTTAAATTTCTGGGTATTTGGTGATTTTATTTTTTGGGGGGGGGTAGATTTTTTTTTAGCTTAATTATCACTGTACTCTGAGAATATCCTCAGTATTATGTCCTTTGAAATTTGTTTAAGCATACTTTATGATCCAGAGTAGCTCATTTCCAAGTAATCCAAAATCACTAGAACATAATTTATATTCTGAAGTTTTGGGGTAGAGTATCCTAGATAATATCAATAAGTTCAATTTTATAAATTATGTTATTAAATTGTCCATATTCTTGCTAACTTTTATATACTTCTTCAATCTGTTACTGAGAGATGTGTGATTTATCACACATTTTATGTAGTTGTGGTTTTTTTTTTTTACCTTTTGCATATGTTAATTTTTGTTTTATAAATTTCAAAGCTGTGATATGAGTGCTTGTAAATTAATACTTATTGTATGTGAGATATTGAAATCTTCAACTATAATTTTTGAATGGTCTATTATTTCTTTCAGAATATAGACATATATTATGGGCCCCCATTATTAGACATATAGGCATGTATATAGTTTTTAGATCTTCCTGAAATACTGATCTTTTTTCATAAAATGTAATTTATCTCTAGCAACAGTTCTTGTTTTAAACTTTATTTTGTTTTGTATCTACTATTTGATAAATTCATTTCATTGTCTTTTGATTTTCTGTATTTCATATTTTATAGAATTAGGTTGAGATCTTTGTTTCCTTTTTCATCATGTCTTTTTTCTCTGGCTGTTTTAAATTTTCCTTGTCATTGGTTTTCAGCAGTCACAAAATCATGTGCCGAGGTGTGCTTTGCTTTTGTTTATTTTTGAAAAAAATCATGGTCATCCACTTTTCAGTTATTCTTTTTTCTCTTCATTCTCTCTCTGCCAAACTGTTTACCAGAGTGATTATACCATAGACCTGCATCAGGAATTTATGAATGATCCAGTTTCTCTGTATCCTTACCAACATTTATATGCTGCCACTATATTTTTGTTTTTGCCATTCCAATAGGTATATAATGATATCCCATGATTATAATTTGCATTTCCCTAATAGCTAATAATGTTGAACAATTTTTAGGTGCTTATTTTCCATTCTGTATTCTCTTTGGTGAAATATCTCTTCATATCATTTATGATTTCTATATCTTCTTGGTGGATTGACCGTTTTATCATTAGGCAATACCCCTCTCTGTCTCTATTAATGTTCTTTACTCTGAAGTCTGTTTTACCTGATATTAACAGTTATTCTTGTTTTCTTTTTATTAATGTTTGCATTATGTATTTTTCATCCTTTTGCTTTTAACCTGCCTATTTTACTATATTTGAAGTGAGTTTTTTGTAGATAACAAATGAGTTATGTTTTATAATCCACTTTGATAATCTCTGTCTTTTAATGGGTATATCTACACCATTTGTATTTAATGTAATCATTGATATATTAGAGGTTAGGTTTACTTTTTTTTACTTTTTGTTTTCTGCATGTTCATTTTGTTTTTTGTTTCTCTTTTTCCTGTCTCCCTATGGGTTACTTGAACATTTTTTAAAGCTTTATTTTGATTTATCTGAAGTATTTTTTAGCATATCTTTTTACCTTTTTAAATGGTTGCTCTAAGTAATACATTATATACACATAACTTATCATGGTCTTCTGGTTTTGTATCCTGGGGCCCAATGTCCCTAGGTAGTCTGCCTATTTCTTATGTTTGTTTTATGTGTAAAGCCCATAGTTTTTAATTGTAATTAGTGAAAAATATGTTTACTCCATACTCCCAGAATTGAAAGTCCAATTCTGATTTTTAACAAACACATACAATAACATAACCACCACCATATCTACATTTAGCACAGTTCTACCATCCCCCTATATTGCCCCTGTCCCTTTGTCAAAACCTCCCTTCATCACAAGAGTTCTGTTTTTTGTCCTTATAGTTTTGCCTCTTCCAAAATGGTGTAGAATCACATGGCAGGTAACCTTTTGAGACTGGCTTCTTTACCTTAGCATAATGCATTTGAGAGTTAGCCATGTTGTGAATGTGAATTGATTGTTCTTTTCAGTTGCTGATTAGTTTCCATTGCACTTAAATAAATTTTAAGTTATCTATTTTCAATAAATTTAATTTATTTAATTTAAGTAAAATTTAAATAAATTTAAATAAATAAATATCCATTCCCAAGTGGAAGGCTATTTGGTTGTTTTTAGTTTTTAGTTTATAAATAAAGTCACTATAAACGTTCACATACAGGTTTTTGTGAACATAAATTTTCATTTGATTTGAGAAAATAAATAAAAGTAGGATTGCTAGGTGTTATTTTAAGGTGTATATATAATTTTATAAGACATTACAAACTTTTCATTTCCCCAGGTGATTGTACCATTTTTTTATCCCTACCAGCATTATATGAATATTAGTATCTTCACACAGCCTTGCTCCCAGCACCCCGGGCCTGGCTTCCTCCCTGTCTTTCCCTCCACCCATAGGTTGGCAGGAATGGTCTCTCTACCTCCTATCTCCAGGATCCTCCCTCCTCTAGTTTTATATGAAAAAATAGAGGAAGGTCTTGAAGCCTCCCCATGAGTGCCTTCTTGCAGTCACTGGCCTTCCAAGTGTTGGGGCCCCTCCTTCACAGATGCTGAGCCCAGAGGCCATGCTGGCCCACACTGAGTTTTAGGATGGTATTAAAAAGAATGAATCTAAAAAAAAATTTTCATTTTGTCTTTTTTCCCCCCGTTATAACTAGCATGCATGGTATCTCATTGTGATTTTAGCTTTATTTCCCTAATCACTAATGGTGTTGAGTATTTTTCATTTGCTTAGTTGTCATCTATATATTATCATTGATGAGGTCTCCTTTAAAATCCTAGGCTCATTTTTAATTGGATAATTTGTGTTCTTATTACTGAAGTTTTGAGCTCTTTACATATTCTGGATACAAAGTTTTTAATCAGAAATTTGATTTACAAATATTTTCCCTTGCATAGCTTCTGTTTTCAGTCTCTTAACTGCATCTTTCAAAGAGCAGGAAGTCTCAGTTTTGAGCAAGTCTAATGTATCAATTTATTCTTTGATGGATTGTGCTTTTGATATCATAGCTAAGCATTAGTTGCCTAACTTAAGCTCAAAAGATTTTGTTCTATTTTTTTCCTGGTAATTTTAAAATTAAATTCCAGACATTGTTTTTGAAAGATTGTAGAGATAATTTGAGGCTCTGGATGATGTCACCTTCCTTCTAGAGAGACTATACTTCAGCTTCTGTCAGGCAATTAGGTTAGAGGCAGACATCTTAATCTAATTAGGGATTTAGATGACTCAAATCTTGGTTTTAGTTTTTGTGAGAGCAGGTATATTTCTCGTTTGCCCCCCAAAGTTTAAGTCTTCCTGGGGGGGGATTAAAAGCCTAGAGTTTTTATTGGCTCTCCTCTTTGGTGGATTTTAAGCCACAATTTTTGTTTCATCAACCTTGTGACCCTGCCAAAAGCTCTACTTAGCTTCTCTTCATTCCAGCCATTGTTTATAAATCAGCAAATGGCTCAGGAGAAATGTTCAGGCAAATGTCAGGCTCTTTCTGTCCTTCTCTTCTCTTCTCTTCTGCTTCATAGCTCCTCAAGCACAGAGAGAAAGTTTATGGGAGCTCTCGGATGCCTTCAAACATTTTCTTTATTCAGCTTTCATAATTTTAATCAATGGTGGGGTTGCTATAATATAAGCTAGTCTGACAATAGTCAGAAGCAGAGCTCTTCTCTGTCAACTTTTGACATTAACTGTTCTAGAACCATATTATTTAGTCAGAGTCTCAAAGATTAACTTTCTTTTGGAGCACTTAGCCTATATTGGGAGAGACATTTTAAACCTATAGGTTCTAATAGATGTAGGAAATGACTTCATTTCCCTGCAGAAGCTAAGGTGAAGAAGAGTGATTCTCTCTCTAATACTTCTGGGAGAATCTGTTTTACCAACTTAGAACAAGAGAGTCTGATACTTAACCACCTGTACCAGCTTAATGTAACAACTTTCTTTGCCTAAGTAGGATAAAAAATTTAATTACTTTCTACTTCAGTCATTTTATGTGTTTATCTCCCACCTGTTTATGCCCTCAGAAGGGCTACTGCTAGCAAACAAATCTGTCAAGTAATATCTAGCATTCTATCCAGGACTTAATAGTGTGGTTCCCTAGGATGATCCAGGATGAAGGAATTTGTCTTCAAAGTGTCAGACAAGAGAGATAAAGTTTCTACAGTCAACATTAAATCTTTGATAGCAACTCAAAAATAATTGAAATAAGGAACACCAGATATGAATGCATATGCACCAGCTTTCAAAACTGAAAGTAAAATCCTTCTAAGAATCCTGATGAAGATATTATAAAGCTTGTCAGGGCTGCACTGACAGTTGGACTAACTCCAGTGAGATTATAAGTAAAGTGAGAGAAGGTAAGTTTATACAAGATACAGAAAGAGAAAAAGAGAAGAAGGTAAAAAAAGAGAGCTCTTAAAGGTAAAAGTAATGTTTAGTTATTAGAGGAAATGAAGGACTTAGTTTAACAAGGAACAGCTTGACTAAGAGAAATGGCTACAACAAGGGTTCAGAAAGTATGAGAGCTTTCAAAATTGAGTATGTTTAAAATATAAATAGCAGATACAGTGTCCATTTGCTCCATATACAGAGTATACCGCCTGTGGGATTAATTGACCGAAGAACAGGGTTAAAATTCCAGTTAATTCATGAAGTGTCCTTGGGAAGATCACTTATTTTCTCTAGGCTTCTGCAAAATGGCAGGTTTTGAACAAAATCATCTTTTGGGATCTTAACGGTTTGTATGGTTGTAACCCAACTTTAAATATTGATATAAGGAAGTATTGGCCCTGTAATATATTTTCCTTGACATTTTGCGTTCAGTAAAAATTACTGCAATGGGATTAGGCTGCTTTTTTTCCTCATAGAAACATGAATTACACAACATATCCTTTTTTAAAAATCATTAACCCTTTAATATATACAAATTAAACTGTAAATACAAATACATAGGATTTGCAGAGAACCTAGATTCATAAGCTTAATTGCCCTTGGAAGTCATTACTTCAGACTCATACCGAGCTAAGTTTTGTGCATAATTTCACCCCCTGTATAGTCATTTTTGGATGAGTGGCATATTTACCTCACTCCAGAAGAAAAAAGACTTCTTTGTCACTAAATATTTATAAAGGAGAAACTAAAATTTCACATCAGCAGCTTTAAAAGACACAATGTTAACTCTGTCCTTTGCCTCATGTCACCTTAACTCTTTTTTCGTTGTTATATTTCTAGTTTTGAAACAAAAATCTAAGCACTGAAGTTACAGGAACTCAAAAGCAATCTATGAAACTGATACTAGAAACTTTGTGTTCCTTTCAGAGATATTATGGTGGTTTATCTTATTTTTAAAGTTCTATCCCCTGGGGTGCCTGGGTGGCTCAGTGGGTTAAAGTCCTATCCCCAGACTTAAAAAACACAGCCAACATGAGATATTTGCCTGCAATTATCTTCAATTCTCACAAACACTAATTAGTGACAGTTTGAGGAGGCAGGATTTTTTGAAAGCAACATAGGACAACCCCAGTTTTGCACAAAAAAGGAATCAGAATTCACTTATCCGAGAGGGGACAGTCTTGTTACCAGCAGAGTCCTGCTCTCCAGGCTCCCTGTTAACTATTCTCTGAGTCTAACAGGTTGATCAAGTGTCCATTTAAGTGAAAACCATTTTACCAGGTGTATAGCAGAGTTACAAAATAAAGAAATCATGGTTCTTATTCTCAAAATTAAAAGCTTTAAGACAACCAAGTTCATGTGAATCTCGTTCATTGGTGTAACCCAGTACCTAGCTTAGTGTCTGGCTTCACAAAAGTGCTTCCCTACTACATTAACTAAAAGGAATTTAGGAGACAAAGTAAATTTAACGGGAGAAGGTTCACCTGTTGTGAAGATCATGGAAGGCAGCATGTCAGAAGGTTCTTAAACCCAGGACTTTGAGGAATAGCTGACTGAATGAACGTATTCTTCAGGGAAAGACAGAGAAAACAGTCATGGGTCCAAGCACTACCCTGAGAGTAAGTAATACTTTTGAATATTTTTAAAAAACTTTTAGGGGTACCTAGATGGCACAGTCAGCTAAGCGTCAGACTCTTGGTTCAGTTCAGGTAGTGATTTCCGGGTCATGAGAACGAGACCTGTGATGGGCTCCATCCTGAGTGCAGAGTCTGCTTAAGACACTCTCCTTCTTTCCCTCTGCCCCTCCCCCCTCTCCAAATAAATATTTTGAAAGGGTTTTTAGTAATTGTTATATACATAGAGCTAGCACTATTTCTTTAACTAGGTAGGTGTCTTGGATGATCTATTAGCTTGGTGAAGCCCTCATCCTTCATGTATTAATAGAAGCACTAGCAACTCATATTGAGGCTGTATTCACAGATCAGTGCAGTTTTGAGCAAACATAGCAAGAGTGGGTTCCTGCAGAATTTTTGTGAGTTGCTCCGATAGAGCTTTCTAGGGTTCAATTAAGGCAAAAGGAAAGAACAGTGTATGCATGTGCTTGTCATATTTTGGGGATACAGTTTCAGTACCTTCCATTTTTAAATGTGTTCTATTTTATAAAAACACTTGCAAAGTCTTTACTGTGTCCCAGGCATTGTTCCAAGCAGCTTGTCGATCTGGACTCTGACTCGCAGTATGACCTTAAGTGGTAGATACTATCCTGTACTACAGATGAGGAAACCAAAGTAGGGAGTTAAATAACTCACTCAAATTCATCAGCTAAGAAGTGGTAAAATCAGGATTTTAACCCAGGCAGACTAGCTCTAGAGTTGGTTCAGTCAAGCACAGTGTCATACTTACCCCTTGCTATAAAGAGGAGGATGAGGACCCAAAGCAAATAAAGCCAAGCTTTTCTCATTGCTTGACCTTTTCCAGCAGGTTCTCGAGGTGTATCAGGGCTTGGTCTAAGCTAGACCTTTTCATTCCTATATGCATCATCCCTTCATTAGAACCATCCCTGATTGTGCTCAAAAAGTGATACATGGGAACTACTTTATTTCATGGACACTGCATTGGTAATGGAAATTGCCCTCTTCCCTGACTGGCAATAGGGAAGGAATCCTGTTCTCTCCATGGAGGGCCTGAGGAAGCCTGGCTGACAAATGTAGTAAATAAGTATTCAGGAGCTAAGCTGGTAAATTATTCAGGTGCACATGTGTGGGGATTGGCTAACTAAAGTAAAGGTCTGGAGAAGGAAATGCTAATGCATGTGCATGTAGCATAATAATGTACTGAGCATTTTACCTACATTAGTTCACTTAATTCTCATACCAATCAGATGAAGTTAAAAACTCTTACCTATGTTAAAGTAGAGGTTTTAAAGTTTGGGAAAGGTGACTATTTTGTTCAAGATCACACAGCTTCTATAAACAACAGAGATAGGTCAGACCTCTTGTCCGAGCCCCAAACCATGCTCTTCCAATCCCATCATTCCAAACACAGCACCAGGACAGCTGGAGGAGCTGAGCTAAAGGCAGACATACTGTGGATAATAGTACAATGATACAGAACAGAGCACAGGTTCTTTGCCAGGGCCAGCCAGGGCCAAAAAGAAGTAAGATGCAACATGATGTGGCTCATCTTCTGTGGCTGAGTGCAGAGGAGTTAAGAAGCCTGAGATCAGGCATGTGGCCAAGGCTGGAGGCCATAGCTAGGATTTCTGCCAAAGAGACCCAGACTGCCTGGGCTTCTTGGAGACTGAAGACTATTTTTTAAAAAGACAGTTGAGCTTCTTTTGGGCAGGTCCCTGGTGGACATCAGCAGAGCAGGCACATCAGGGAGCACTGAACTCGAAGAGGCCCAGTACATAATTGGAAGTGCTGCTCAGACATGCAACAGCTCTTACCACTTGGACCGTATATAAACAGAAAGCCTAAAGAAGGGATTTAGTGATCTGGTAATTCAGGTTTTCAGACTAACACTGTTTGTTTGTTTTTACATTATTTCTATATACCAAGTAATTGCTATATAACCCTTGAGGGTGGAGATTGGGTTTTATTCTTGCTCTCAAGCCCTTTAGTGGTTTTCTTATGGTAAGAGTTTAATAAGTGTGAGATGAAGAAATAAATATTTCAGTTATGTATTGCATACATCAGACTTTAATTATACTATTCAATAGCCAATCAAACTGGGACCACATAAGATCAGTATTCTGGTTCCTGCCTTTTCTTCTACGTTTTACAGGGACTGGAAGCAAGGAGTTCATATTTAATATTGTTCAACAGAGGAATGGGAGGTGCCCAAGTTAGTCATATTTATGCAATGAAGAATTTTTGGTATTCTTTGCCTGGTTTGTGGCATCGTGCATAGGCACAAGCTCACTGTAAATGGAGCCCTTCTCTGAATTTCACAAAACCAAACTGAATTTGAAATGCTCTGAGACTTAACAGAGGACTTATTTTTGCTATCTTTTTTAATAAGAAGGACCTTGTTTTTAAAGACAAGTTCTCAAAAAAAAAAAAAATTGTCCCAAAGTCAAGTTAATTTTTTATAAACTACTAAGTTGTATCACTTCCTGCCCTGAATAAAACCTGATTTTAATTTATTTCTAAGAGCTATTTATTTCTAAGAGTTAAAAGGAAATTGCCATTAAAACTCAATACTGAAATTAAATGAATGTCCCTCCAAATGCTCAGCTTGTTGTTCCTGTTTTCCCAATTCTAGTCACTAGCAGCCTAGTTCTCAGATTCACATGCTAGAGGCTGAACACAATAAAAACAGGAGGGAGGGGTTTGCTCCGAGAGAATATAGCAACTATTTCCTTAATAAATACACTGAATCTGTTTTCAATGATGTTAACTAATTATTCAAGATCTTCCTTCTAGCAAATTATTGAAAATCTAAATGTTGTAAATGTTTGTAAGATTTTCTAAACCTAATGTAAATTCATGATATAGTGATTAATGAGACCTCAGTCTTGTTTTACACATATAACCTGTGATCAGCATTGCCAAAAGTTGTTCTAAATTTACCAACAAATTAAAAACAGAGAAAAATGTAACACATAAAGACAATATGTTTTTCTCTATGTGACTGCCTAAGAAAAGAATATTATAAAAACACCTACAGGATGTCCCCCAAAAAGATTTCATGATTTAAAAAAAAAGATTTCATGATTTTTTACTAAACCCTATGCAAGCAATTTCAATTACCTTTTTTAAAAATGAACTTCTATGAAAAGAAATGAATAAAAAGCCTATGCCTTCATGCAGAACTAATCCATGGTATAAAAAAGCTGGACAGACTAAAATTAAAAGAAAGCATTATTATGAACCACTTGGGATGGTTTAGTAATTGACATTAGCAATATTAGAGATCCAGAAAGAGGTATAGCCTGACTTTTTTCCCACTGAAAAGTGATTTTGCAGGGCACTCCCTGTGAGTGAGTGACTAGCCTTGAGACAATTAAATAATTATCATCTCTAGAGCTGAAGTTTCTCTTATCTTTAAACCACTTATCCATATATTCAACAAATATGTATTTCAGTATCAACCATTTGGTGGGGACTGGAGAGTCAGTGGTGAAGAGAATGGCATTGTCCTCACCTCAGGGAGTTCACAGTTTAGTAATCCACTACTCACACTGACTTCTGCAGCCCCATACCAGGAGGACTGCTTGAAAGGAACTGACTCTGACATTAGCCATGTATAGACTCAACTGGAGGAATTATATCCACTTTGCTGACAAAAGGCACAAGAACATTCTGAAAGTCACACAACTGTTAATTGTTATGGGACATGTCTCTGTCCCCTGGACAGAGACATGTCCCATAACATGCTTCTGCCTGGGTTGGGATCTGGTAAAATTACCACTCTTTGATTCATCACACTGGGAGGAACACTTGGGATGAGTGGAAACTTTTGAGTTTAGACTTGAAAATGAAGGCACCACTGTAAGAAACGTGGTAGCTGAGAGGAAGACTTGAGGTGGGTGAGATGGAGATATAGATCTAAGAGCTGTGAAGTGGTCCTGAAACTTGAGAATATAAAGAGCCAATAAGAGGATCAGTGCTACCTGACAAGAACAAAATCAGCATTTATTAAATGCCTGGCACTGTTGTTAGCATTTTGCTTATAGTAATTCCTTAAAAACAAAACAAACCCAACCTATGTGACGGTCTTAATCTCCACTTTACAGGTGAGGAAACTGAAGCACGAAGAGGTTAAGTAACTTGCTCAAGATAACCCAGCTAGTAAATGACCTTGGTGGGATTTATAACTAGGCAATTTGACTCCAGAATCTATGACCTTGACCATTATGCTATACAACTGGTCTTAAGAAAGAGAGGTCTAGAAGAATATTTGTCTGCCACTCAGTGTTCTTTATTCTTTTTCACTAATAAGGTATACAGAATGACAGCAACTAATGCTTCCTATTTCACAGCACTGCTGTGGGTTTTTATAGATGATTATGTTTTCTTCTCTTCTTTCTTCTAGGAAAAGTTATCCGCCCTTCTCTTGGGGGAATAAAAGGTTATTCCTATTTTCCATTCACTTTCTGCTAGCTCTGCCCCAACTGCATATTTCTTGGTATTCTTTTCCAAGCATTAGCCTTTTTGACCTTTAAAATCAATAGTGTTTTATCCTGAGGGGAGCTCAGAAATCAAAGCTGTAGGAAAGTACGGGACTGTCATTGTCTATGAAAAATACCATGACACTGGTAGTACTGTGACCACACAAAATTTGCTTGTGTGGAAAGAAAAGGACTTTACTCTAAAATAAGAAGGCTAGAATTCTTTTGGCTATTATTTATAATGAAGGTTATAAAATTATATTATCACTAAGTCTATGGGTCAATGAGTTCCAGGTAACCTGAGGTAAGAGTCATTGTGCTTGAATTTACTGAGTAGCCAGGCATGGGTCCATCTTGGCCCAAGCCACCTAAATTTCAGTAGGTCAAAAGTCTGCAAAGAATGGCTCCCAAAAAGAAAATCAAGGAATTGTTTTAAAAGTCAAATAAAATAGGAGTGGAAGTGGAGAAGATACAAACAAACAGTAGGCCGATAAAAGAGCCCAATCTCCACAACTCAGCTCAAAAAACTGGGGCAAATTTCCTTAACAGTGTAACAGTATAAAGAATTCTAGATTTAGCCCATGGTTTTCTCTGAGTAAACTAGGCAATGGAGAGGAGGGAAGAGAAGTACATTTTTGAGCTCTCTAGTGCCAAAAACAGGGCTAGATGGGGATTTGTTAATCTCCCAGAACTACTTCTGGCTTTACCACAGTTTTCTTTGAAAGGTATCACATGAGACTATTTTGTCATTCAGCCTGAATTACTATATTGATACTTAGAGTTCCTTAATTGTTTTCAAGAAAAATCAACAACCATATGGGTTTTAAGAAAATGAATACTTTATCGGTTCAACAATGAATATGAAAATGGTAAAGTAATTGTATTTTGAATTACATAGTGCCCCTGTTATCAATTCACCAGAGATTGTATCTAACTGAAAATTAAGTTAATGTCATGGGATTTGGTGACTCAGAAGTGCCATTTTTTTAAATGTGCTTACAGGACACTATATAAACACTTGTATCTACATGTTTTGACTGTCCAATTATTGAAAGTCTGACTTGCTTAATCACAAAATATGAATGTCAACACTGGAAGAAGACTTGGAGAATTTACAGATGAGAAACCAGCGGCCCTAAAAGCTACAAATAAAGTTCAGGTCAGTTCATATGTGGGGAATAGTTCAATATAAACATTTTTGACCATTTAGCCATAGTCTAGGATTAGGTCACCATACTAGTAAACTGTGAGATCATCTTTTTCTTTTTTTAAAAAATAGTTTTTTGGTCCCTTTTAAGAAAAGTGGGTTTCTCATCAATTCTAGGGTGTTTTTTTTTTTGTGTGTGTGTGTGTGTGTTTTTGTCTCATAACCTTACACTAAATTAAAGGAGAGATGAAGTGCCCCCAGTGCCTCACCTACTGGGCTACATACCCAATAATACAGTCTTTATGAATAAAGGTCAATAAACAGAACACATCCCCATGGTTGACAGTCCATCCACGGATGATGGTCCACAGCCTCTGGACTGTGTAGGCTGGGCCGGGCCAAGGCAGACTGCCTTCTCCAAAGAATACTAGGGCTTGGTACATGTCCTTCATATTTGAACCCATTAGCCAACCACTCAGGCTAACTCTGCACAGAGGAAGTACTCTTCAAAGCTTTCAGTATAATTTGAACACAGTGACAGCTGCTTGCGGCATCTGGGTGGTCAGTGCTGTCCATGCCCAAAGTCACTCTTGAGCCATGGACAGTTCTTGTAGAATTATGTGACAGAACAATCATACAAATCTGTCTTTTCACCTCTTTTAAATTTTATTTGCTACCATTACTCTTTATCTTGCCATTGGTCTTGAAAGAAGAGAAATAGGGAGTCTTAAAGAGATAATAGTCTTCAAAGATTCATTCCTACATTCTTGCTATTTTGACTGATGACATAGCTGCTAATAAGATTAGTGCCTTCCCTTATGTTCATTTTCTAGCAGAATTAGTTGTTGCTTTTATACCCTCTGCTGCTAATTTTGCTGGCAAATCTCTGGAGGATTCTAGCCTAATTTTCTGCTACCAGAAGCAGAAGTACCATTCTAGTAGGTCACCTAACATTATTCAATTCCTGTAGGGGATCTCAGAGAATAAATCCTATAGGAGTAATTTAGACATAAATATCAAATACAAATTAGGGGCCAATTTTTTTAGACAGTAAATTGATTGATTCAAGCCAGATAATTTCTATTTCCCATAATCCTTATACAATAGAGTTGTAAGAAATAAATCATATATGAGTGTGTGTTCAGCATATGTTATATATGTGTGTGGTTAGTATAGTATATATTTTCTGTTAATATATTACATTATATTATAAATTTATATATAATACAGTATTATGCCTGACATATGGAAATTTAATAAATTTGAAGTTTTTAAAACAATGAGAAACAATTTAAGGTTCATAAATATGCATTTAGGTCACCCTTTATTTTGGGGGGACTTGAAATAGGTAGCCTAAGGATTATATAAGAAACTTCCATTTTCTTCTGTTGATTCCCTTTGTTTCATTTTGTATACTTTGGAAATACTGTCAAAAGGAAGATGAGAAAAGGTAGAGGTGATACACTCCAGATCCTCCAGATTAGCACTATTGATGCAATGAGAGATGGTGTGGAATCTCTCCCACTAGGTGTAATGAAAAGTGGGGATATTCAGAGTTGCAGGACATCACTATCAGAATGGTAGTGGGCATGCTCTACTTGATGTCCTTTTTATTCACCACCCAAGGCAGAGTCATAAGAAAGAAGGGTATTGGTAAGGGGCTCAGAATGAGGTACCAACAACAATTCCAAGGAAAAGGAGAAATTTAAACTGTATCAGAGAATACGAGTCAAAAATGGAGGAAACTGGCCCAGATTGGAGGTAGGAGTACTCATGGGAACTCTGTGTTAAATTTAGGAAGTGTCTTTATATTTCTGAAGATGAGAGCCAATGGCAAATACTGTGGAATTTCCCCCAGTATGTTAAAGGTACCAATCAATCTCTGGCAGTACACTCAAATTAACCATTAAAAAAGAACTGGGATACAAACCATAAGTGACTCTTAATCTCACAAAACAAACTGAGGGTTGCCGGGGGGAGGGGGTTGGGGAGAAGGGGGTGGGATTATGGACATTGGGGAGGGTATGTGATTTGGTGAGTGCTGTGAAGTGTGTAAACCTGGTGATTCACAGACCTGGGGATAAAAATATATGTATATAAAAAATATATGTTTATAAAAAATAAAAAATTAAAAATAAATAAATAAATACATACATAAAAAAAATAAAAATAAAAAAATAAAATGTACAGAAAAAAAAAAAAAAAAAGAACTGGGATATTAGCAAAACAGTAGGTGTTCAGGTTTTTTGTCTTGCTTTGTTTTGTTTTGTTTTGTTTTTTCCTGAAGGGAAACACACACACACACACACACACACACGCACATACACACACACACACACACACACACACACACACACTACTTCACTAGCAAGGCATGGAGGCACAGCTCATTTATATTGAATGATATGGGACTTGTGGAAGCAGGGTCATTAACAGGATGAAAGCTCAATAAGGTGATAGCACAACTCACACATCAGCTCTACCAAACACCACAAAATGATTTGTAATTGACATAATGGGCTAAGATTGAAAGCACTGTACATTAATGAGCCTATGGACTTAATCGTTTGGGAAGGATTATAATTGAGGAAAGCAGCAATTAATGTTGGCTGGTTACAAAATTGTATTTAAATTTGTAATTTTAGAATTGATTGAAGATTATATAGAGAGATACTAGAAATTTAAGTGGACACAACATCACAGTAATATTAGTAATAGCATAGATTTTGGTACTCAATAGAAAGTAAAGAAGGGTAGGAAGACACAGCGAAACCCAGTGAGGACTTGTTTGAGCATTCAATCTGCATATTTTTAACAGAATGTTTTTCTGGTACTATTTGGCCTAAAACATGCTTTCATTATGGCGTCATGACTCATGATGTATCAAAATCAAATATATATTTGCTAATAATAATGCATACAAAACTTCAGCATTGACTTGCTTTTTCTTTTAATACCGTAGAGAAGATTCAAAATTATCCTTAGCCTAATGCCATTACTCTCACTAACATAACATTATACAGATATTCCTCAACTTAAGATGGGATTACCTCCCAATAAACCCATATAAGTGGAAAATATTGTAAGTCAAAAATGCATTTAATACACCTAAACTACCAGACATCATAACTTAGCCTAGCTTAACTAAAACATGCTCAGACCACTTATATAAGCCTATAGTTCCACAAAATCATCTAACACAAAACCTTTATAAACATGTTGAATATGTCATGTAATTTATTGAATACTGTACTAAAAGTGGAAAATGAAACAGCTGTATGGGTACAGAGAAGTTTTAAGTATATGGCCTATTTATCCTCATGATCACATAGATGACTGGGAGCAGCAGCTTGCTGCCATTGCCCAGCATAAGAGAGGATCTTACCAAATATCTCTAGCTTGAGTAAAGATCAAAATTCAAAAATAAAAATACACTTTCTACTGAATACATATGACTTCCCATGTAAAGTAAAAAGATTGTAAGTCGAATCATCACAAATCAGGGACTGTCTGTACACCTGTGAGTGAGAAGAGAAAGCAGCTGCCTAAGGGCTGAAAAGGTTTAAGTGAGGTGAAGGTAAAGAACAGAGGTGGCGTAAGTGGAAGAAAGACCAGAGAAGAGCATTAACCCAAGTAGTCTGGTCATGGAACTTAACCCCATTCTCTCATACAATAATTACTGACTGCATCTCCTAAAATTCTGTACTGTGCTTTTGTCATTTTTTGAGCAACCAGTATCTGAAGTCCTTTTATTTTCGGAGACCCCCATTTTATAAGCCAGACTTCAACTCCCCCCAGAGAAATGAAATCACCTGAGATACATTTTTCTAGTTTCCCCTGAAGCAAGTGTACTGACACAATACATACACATGGCTAAACGATTAAGCCTGTTCTGGATGCTGATTCAGAAGCCAGCAACAAGTAGAATTAGGAACTACAAGTACTCATTGTAATTAAATTTGCAAAATACAGTGATTAAGAAAAAGATCTTAAAAGCAGCAAGACAGAAGAAATCCCTAACTTATAAGGGAAGACCCATAAGGCTAGCTACAGATCTTTCAACAGAAACTTGGCAAGTCAGAAGTGAATGGCATGATATAGTGAACATGATGAAAGGAAAAAATATGCAGCCAAGAATATTCTATCCAATAAGGCTATCATTCAGAAGAGAAGGAGATATAAAGATTTTCCAGGAAAACAAAAACTGAAGGAGTTTATGACCACTAAACTAGCCCTGCAAGAAATGTTAAAAGGAATACTGAGTGGAAAGGAGAGACCCAAAGTGACAAAGACAAGGAAGGAACAGAGATAATCTCCAGAAACAAGGACAAAACAACTAATAGAATGGCACCATATCAATAATTATTCTGAATGTAAATTGACTAAACATTCCAATCAAAAGACAGAGTATCAGAGTGAATAAAAAACAAGACCCATCTAAAAAGCTGCCCACAAGAGACTCATTTTTGACCTAAAGGCATCTGCAGATTGAAAGTGCAGGAATGAAGAAAATTTATCATGCAAATGGACATAAAAAGAAAGCCAGAGTAACAATACTTACGTCAGACAAACTAGGCTTTAAACCAAAGATTCTAACAATACATGAAGAAGAGCACTATATCATAATAAGGTGGACAATCCAACAAGGAGATCTAACAATTGTAAATACATATGCCCCCAATAAGGGAGCACCCAAATATATAAAACAATAGAAAACATAAAGGAACTCATTGATAATATTACAATATTAGTAGGGGATTTTAATATCCCACTTAGATCAGTGGACAGATCATCCAAGCAGAAAACCAATGAAGAAACAATGGCTTTGAATGGCACACTGGACCACACAGACTTAAAAGATATATTCAGAACATTCCATCCTAAAGCAACAGAACACACATTCTTTTCCTGTCCACATGGGACATTCTCCAGGTTAGATCAGATTCTAGGTCATAAATCAGGCCTCAACAAGTATAACACACAATGAAATCACATTATGCATATTTTCTGAACATACCTCTATGAAACTTGAAGTCAACCACAAGAAAAAATTTGTAAAGGCTACAAATAAATGGAGATTAAACAACATGCTATCAAACAATGAATGCATCAACCAGAAAATTTAAAAAAATGTTTTTAAATACATGAAAACAAATGAAAATGAAAACATAATGATCTAAAAACCTCTGGGATGCAGCAAAAGCGGTCCTAACAGGGAGGTATAGAGCAATACAGGCCTACCTTACAAAACAAAGAAAATCTTCTTTTTTTTTTTTTTGGAAGATTTTATTTATTTATTTCACAGACAGAGATCACACATAGGCAGAGAGGCAGGCAGAGAGAGAAAAGGAAGGAGGCTCTCTGCTTAGCAGAGAGCCCAGTGTGGGGCTTGATCCCAGGATCCTGGGATCATGACCTGAGCTAAAGGCAGAGGCTTAACCCACTGAGCCACCCAGGTGCCCCTGAAGCAAAGAAAATCTTAAATAAACAACCTAACCTTATACCTAAAGGAGCGAGAAAATAATGATAAATGAAATCTAAAGCCAACAGAAGGGAAATAATAAGGATTAGGGCAAAAATATACAATATAGAAACTAAAAAAATAATAGAACAGATCAATGAAACCAGGAGCTGGTTCTCTGAAAATTTTAACAAAATTGATAACCCTCTATCCAGATTTAAAAAGAAAAGAAAAAGGGCCAAAATAAATGAAATCACAAATGAGAGAGGAGAAATAACAACCAACAGCACATAAATGCAAAGAATTATAAGAGAATATAATGAAACACTATATGCCAACAAATTGAACAACCTGGAAGAAATGGATAAATTCCTAGAAACATACACTACCAAAACTGAAACAGGAAGAAATAGAAAACTTGGATAGACCAATAACCAGCCAAGAAATTAAATCACTAATTAAAAATTTCCCAACAAACAAAAATCCAGGGCCAGATGGCTTCCCAGGGGGAATTCTACCAAGCATTTAAAGAAGAGTTAATACCTATTCTTCTCGAACTATTCTGAAAAATAGAAATGGAAGGAAAACTTCCAAATTCATTTTATGAGGCCAGCATTTCCCTGATAACAAAACCAGATAACATTTCCACTAAAAAAGAGAACTAAAACCAGTATCCATGATGAACACAGATGCAAAAGTTCTCAATAAAGTACTAGCGAACTGGAGAGAGGTAAGATGGTGGAAGAATAGAGAGACTTTGTTTCAGCTGGTCCCCTGAATTTAGCTGGACATCTTTTTTTTTTTTTTAAGATTTTATTTATTTATGTGATAGACAGAGATTACAAGTAGGCAGAGAGGCAGGCAGAGAGAGAGAGGGGAGAGCCCAATGCAGGGCTCAATTCCAGGACCCCGAGACCATGACCTGAGCTGAAGGCAGAGGCTTAACCCACTGAGCCACCCAGGTGCCCCTGGACATCTTTCAAACCATTTCAAACACCCTCAAAATCAACCTAAGATGTAGGAATATATATCTGGATCTCTACAAGCAGAAAAGTGATTGCTTTTTGCAACATAGGACAAGCAGAGCTGTGAATCTGCAAGGAGATATCAGAGGATAAACAGAAGGGGGAGGAGACTTCCATAAGTTGGGTTCCAGAAAGTAATATAACACTGGAGTACACAGTTGGAACCCTTAGATATTCGCTCTACTGAGAGACATCCCTCCCTGAAAGGGGCTCTGGAAATAAAAAGACAGAATTCTAGGCAGGGCATTGTGGTCTTGGGATACGAAGAGCTAAAGAGCCTAAAGGGGAGTCTGAACCGGTAGAGTGCCTGAGCAGTGGAACTAGGAAGCAGGTTAGGGTCAGCGAGCTCAGGAAGGGACAGCTCCCATCACCATAAACAGCAAGCTGGGCTGGTCTATAATTGCTCTTTTCCTGAGAAGACTAAAAAACTCTGGAACCGGCTCCCCACTAGGAAGAACTCACAGGGTAGCATCCTGGAAAGGACATTAGAGCAGTACCAGAAATGCTCTAGGAGCTTTGGGTGTGTGAGTGACCCTTGGCCACTAAGGGTTTTAGAATCACAAAGGGCAGTGGCACTCCAGCGCCCCTAAGACTACCTCTGAGAGGGTTGCAGTGGGCATGCACTGAGGTAGGCTGGGGTTTTGGGACAGTATATACAGAAGTGAAGACTATTTGTCCTGGAGAGTTCATTATAGAGGACAGATCGTGATTTTTCTGCTCTGGACCTGGAGTTTGAATGCACTGATTTTTGCTCTGATCTTCAGAAATGGTGCAGAAACCCTCCAAGGAACAAAAGCCACTCACAGGACTGAGAGCCCATTCCCCTGGCAGGGGGTAAGGCAACTCTGCCCAGGCAAGGTTACCTGAGAACAGTGCAGTAGGCCCCTCCCGCAGAAGACAGGCTGTAAGAACAGGTGGATGACAACCCAATGGATCCCATAAGACTATAAAATCTCAATTCCAGGGGAGAATAGTATATTGAGCTCCAGATGTTGACTCACAACTTGTTTATTTTTCAGATAAAATCCTTATTTCCTTTTTTTCTTTTTCTTATGTTTTTTCTGTTTTTAAAATCTTTTTCTCATTTAAATTAGACGTTTATTATATCAACTTATATTTCATAGTTGCTTTTTTAACTTGTATTTTTTCACACCTATACTTTTATAGATATATGCCTCCTTTTTCCACACTATTCAATTTCATATATATGAATATACATATATGTGTATGGTTTTCCTTGCAATTTTGTGATGTAGTGTCCTCTAACACACAGATCAAAATATACTAATGAACAACTGGAACACCCTGCTGTATCTATATTGAGAGCATCCCCTCATCCCTTTCTTTTTTCTTTTTTTTAATTTAATTTTTAAATTTTATTTTTGTGTTTCATTTTGGCTTTGTTTTTCAGTGGTGGCTTCTGACCACACCGGATTTTGCTAGGGCGCATCTTGCTTGGGTCCTGGTTATTTTGGACTCTTTTCACTCACTCAACCATCCCTCAGCAAAATAACTAGAAGGAGGAACTCTCAACAAAGAAAAGAACTGTGGCCATTGCTGCTATAACATTGGGGTGCAGATGGCCCTTCTTTTCACAACATCTGTATCTTTGGGGTAAATACCCAGGAGTGCAATTGCAGGGTCATAGGGAAGTTCTATTTTTAATTTCTTGTGGAATCTCCACACTGTTCTCCAAAGAGGCTGCACCAACTTGCATTCCCACCAACAGTGTAAGAGAGTTCCCCTTTCTCCACATCCCCTCCAACACATGTTGTTTCCTGTCTTAATTTTGGCCATTCTAACTGGTGTAAGGTGATATCTCAATGTGGTTTTAATTTGAATCTCCCTGAGGGCTAGTGATGATGAACATTTTTTCATGTGTCTGATAGCCCAATGTTTATAACAGCAATGGCCACGGTCGCCAAACTGTGGAAAGAACCAAGATGCCCTTCAATGGATGAATAGATAAGGAAAATGTGGTCCATATACACTATGGAGTATTATGCCTCCATCAGAAAGGATGAATACCCAACTTTTGTAGCAACAAGGACGGGACTCGAAGAGATTATGCTGAGTGAAATAAGTCAAGCAGAGAGAGTCAATTATCATATGGTTTCACTTATTTGTGGAGCATAACAAATAGTATGGAGGACATATGGAGTTAGAGAGGAGAAGGGAGTTGGGTTAAATTGGAAGGGGATGTCAATCATGAGAGACTATGGACTCTGAAAAACAATCTGAGGGGTTTGAAGTGGCAAGGGGGTGGGAGGTTGGGGTACCAGGTGGTGGGTATTATAGAGGGCACGGATTGCATGGAGCACTGGGTGTGGTGAAAAAAAATAATGAATACTGTTATGCTGAAAATAAATAAATTAATAAAAACAAAAACAAAAATAAAAACAAAGAAAAGAACCAGAGACAAAGTCCTCTGCCACAGAACTAATGCACATGGATATAAGCAAGACGTCAGAGATAGAATTAAGAATAGTAATCATAAAGTCAATAGTTAGGCTTGAAAAAAGGTATTAGTGACAATATAGAATCTTTAAGGGTAGAAATAAGATCGAATCAGGCCAAACTAAAAAATGCTATGAATGAGATGCAATCTAAACTGGATACTCTAACAGCCAGGGTAAATGAGGCAGAAGAAGGAATCGGTGATCTAGAAGGTAAGCTGATGGAATGGAAGGAAGTTTAGGGAAGCAGAGATAAGCAGCTAGTAGCACATGAAGAAAGGATTGGAGAGATTAATGATGCCATGAAACATTCCAATATCAGAATTATTGGCATCTCTCAGAGGGTGAAGAAAGGGGGCAGGTGGCTAGAAGGTATATTTCAGCAAATCATAAATGAGAACTTCCCTAATCTGGGGAAGGAAAAAAGCATTCACATCCAAGAGGCAGAGAGGACCCCTCCCAAAATCAATAAAAATAAATCAACACCCCAACATATAATAGTGAAGCTTGCAAATTTTGCAGCCAAAGAAACTATCCTGAGAGTAGCTAGTGAGAGAAGGTTCCTTACATGTGGAGGAAGGAACATTAGAATAACATCAGACCTGTCCACAGATACCTGGCAAGCCAGAAAGGGCTGGCAAGACATATTCATGGTACTAAATGAGGAGAACATGCAGTCAAGAATACTTTATCTGACAAGGCTGTCATTCAGAACAGTTGGAGAAATAAAGAGCTTCTAAGACAGGCAGAAACTAAAAGAATATGTGACCACCAAGCCAGCCCTGCAAGAAATATTAAGGGGGATTCTGTAAATGAAGAGAGACTCCAAGAGTCACACAGACCAGAAAGAAACAGAAAAAATCCACAGAAACAGGGACTTCACAGACAATACAATGGCACTAAATTCATATCTTTTCATAGTTACCCTGAATGTAAATGAGCTGAATGCTCCCATGAAAAAACACAGGGTCTCAGATTGGATAAAAAAGCAGGACCCATCCATATACTCTCTATGGGAGACTCATTTTGAACCTAAAGAAACCTCCAGATTGAAAATGAGAGAATGGAGAACCACTTACCATACTAATGGACCTCAAAAGAAAGCTGGTGTAGCGATCCTCATATCAGACAAATCAAATTTTAAACCAAAGATTGTAGTAAGAGATGTAGAGGGACACTGTACCATACTTAAAGGGTGTATCCAATAAGAACATCTAAAAAGTATACATATGTATGCCTCTTACATGAGAGCAGCTAATTATATAAATCAATTAATAACTGAAATAAACATATTGATAACAATACATTAATAGTAGGAGACTTCAATACTCCACTCACAGAAAAGGACAGATCATTTATGTAGAAGATCAACAAAGAAACAAGAACTTTGAATGACACATTAGATCAGATGAACTTTGTAGATACATACAGAATGTTCTATCCTTAAACAACAGAATACTCATTCTTCTCAAGTGCACATGGAAATTTCTTCAGAATAGACCACATACTAAGTCACAAATCAGGTCTCAATGGATACAAAAAGATTGAGATTATTCCCTGAATATTTTCAGACCATAATGCTTTGAAACTGGAACTCAACTGCAAGAAGAAATTTGGAAGGAACTCAAACACATGGAAGTTAAAGAACATCATGTTAAAGAATGATTGGGTCAACCAGAAAATTAAAGAACTTAAACAATTCATTGAAACTAATGAGAATGGAAGCACAGTAGTTCAAAATCTATGGGATACTGCAAAGGCAGTCATAAGAGGGAAATACATAACTATCCAAGCCTCTCTAAAAACTTAGAAAATCCCAAATGCAAAAGCTAACCTTATACGTAAAGGACCTGGAAAACCAGCAAATAAAGTTGAAGCCAAGCAAAAGAAGAGAAATAATAAAGACTAGAGCAGAAATCAATGAACTAGAAACCAGAAAAAGAGTAGAACAGAACAACAAAACTAGAAGCTGGTTCTTTGAAAGAATAAGATCGATAAACATCTGGCCAGACTTATCCAAAAGAAAAGAGAAAGGACCCAAAGTAATAAAATCATGAATGAAAAGGGAGATATCACAATTAACACCAAGGAAATAGAAACAATATTATAAATTATTACCAGCAACCATTTGCCAAGAAATTAAGCAATCTTGAAGAAATGGATGCATTCCTGGAAACTTATAAACTATGACTAAAACAGGAGGAAATAGACAACCTGAACAGACCAATAACCAGGAAGGAAATTGAAGTAGTCATCAAAAACCTCCCAAAAAACAAAAGTCCAGGGCCAAATGGCTTCCAGGGGGAATTCTACTAAACATTTAAAGAAGAAATACCTAGTCTCCTAATGCTTATCCAAAAAAATAGAAACAGAAGGAAAACTTCCAAACTCGTTCTGTGAAGCCAGCATTACCCTGACCCCAAAATCAGAAAAAGACCCCATCAAAAAGAATTACAAACCAATATCCCCAATGAACATGGATGCCAAAATATTCAACTAGATCCTAGCCAACAAGATCCAAAAGTACATTAAAAGGATTATTCAGCATGACCATGTGGGATTTATTCCTGGAATTCAAGGGTGGTTCAACATTTGCAAATCAGTCAACATGATAGAACACATTAATAAAAGAAAAGACAAGAAACATATGATCCTTGCAATTGATGCATATAAATTGTTTGACAAAATACAGCATCCTTTCATGATGAAAACTCTTCAAAGTATAGAGATAGAGGGAACATACCTCAATATCATAAAAGTCATCATGAAAAGCCCACAGTGAATATCATTCTCAATGGGGAAAAACTGAGAGCTTTTCCCTTAAGGTCAGGAACACAATAGGGATGACCACTCCCACTGTTATTGTTCAACATAGTACTAGAAGTCCTAGCCTCAGCAATTAGACAACAAAAAGAGAATAAAAAGGCATTCAAACTGGCAAAGAAGAAGTCAAACTCTCTCTCTTTGCAGATGACACGATACTTTGGGTGGAAAACCCAGAAGACTCCACCCCCAAATTACTAGAACTCATATTGCAATTCAGCAATGTGGCAGTACATAATATCAATGCAGAGAAATCAGTTGCATTTCTATACACTAACAATGTAATGGAATAAAGAGAAATTAAAGAATCATTTCCATTTACAATAGCACCAAAACCCATAAGATACCTAGGAATAAACCTAACCAAAGAGGTAAAGGACCTATACTTTAGAAACTACAGAACACTTAGGGGAGAAATTGAGGAAGACACAAAGAAATGGAAAAACATTCCATACTCATGGAATGGAAGAAAAACATTGTTAAAATGTCTATGCTACCCAGGGCAATCTACACTTTGAAGGCCATCCCTATCAAAATACTATTGGCATTTTTCACAGAGCTGTAACAAACAATATTAAAATTTGTATGGAACCAGAAAAGGTCCCAAATTTCCAGGGGAGGGGGAATGTTGAAGAAGAAAACCAAAGCTGGGGACATAACAATTCCTGACTTCAAGCTATATTACAAAGCTCTAACCATCGAGACAGCATGGTATTGCCACAAAACAGACACATAGATCAGTGGAGAAAAGAATAGAAAATCCAGAAATGGACCCTCAACTCTATAGCCAACTAATCTTTGACAAATCAGGAAAGACTATCCAATAGAAAACAGGCAGTCTCTTCAATAAATGGTGCTTGGAAAATGGAACAGCCACATGCAGAAGAATGAAAGTGAACCATCTCTTACACTGCACACAAAGATAAACTCAAAATGAATGAAAGACTTCAATATGAGACAGGAATCCATCAAAATCCTGTAGGAGAACATAAGTAGTAATCTCTTTAGCATCAGCCAGAGCAAATTCTTTCAAGACATGTCTCTAAAAACAAGGGAAATAAAAGAAAAAATGAACTTTTGGGATTTCATCAAGATATAAAGCTTCTGCATAGCAAAAGAAACAGTCAACAAAACTAAGAGGCAACCCATGGAATGGGAGAAGGTATTTTCAAATGACATTATAGATAAAAGCCTGGTGTCCATGATCTATAAAGAACTTCTCAAACTCAACACCCAAAAAACAAACAATCCAGTCAAGAACTGGGCCGAAGACATGAACAGACACTTCTCCAAAAAAGACATACAAATGGCTAACAGACACATGAAAAAATGTTCAACATCACTTACCACCATCAGGGAAATAAAATAAAAACCACAATGAGATACTACCTTACACCAGTTGGAATGGCAAAAATTAACCAGACAGGAAACAACAAATGTTGGTGAGGATGTGGAGAAAGGAGAACCCTGTACACTGTTGGGGGGGATGCACGCTGGTGCAGCCACTCTGGAAAACAGTATGGAGTTTCCTCAAGAAGCTAAAAAGAGAGATAACCTATGCATTTGCACTACTAGATATTTACCCCAAAGATACAGATGTAGTAAAAAGAAGGGGCACATACACCACAACCCAATGTTCATAGGACTAATGTCCACAATAATGAAACTGTGGAAGGAGCCAAGATGCCCTTCAATGGATGAGTGGATAAAGAAGATACAGTTCATGTATTATATACATGTATATACATATATATACATTTATGTATATATATATGTGTGTGTGTGTATATATGTATATACATATACACATGTAATATTACTCAGCCATTGGAAAAGATGAATACCTACCATTTGCATTGCCATAGGTGAACTGGAGGAGATTATACTAAGTGAAATAAGTCAAGTAGAGATAGAAAATTATCATATGGTTTCACTCATATGTGGAGCATAAGGAATAGCACAGAGGGCCACAGAGGAAGGGAGGGAAATCTGAATAGGAAGAAATCAGAGAGGGAGAGTCTCTGGAATCCAAGAAACAAATTGAGGGTTACAGAAGGGAGGGGAATTGGGGGATGAGGTAACCAAGTGATGAGTATTAAGGAGAACATGTGTTGTAATGAGCACTGGGTTATATGCAACTAATGAATCATTGAACACTACCTCAAAATCTAATGATGTACTCTATGTTGTCTAACTGAACATAATAATAAAAAAAATACTAACAAACTGAACCCAAAGATATGTTAAAAGACTCATTCACCCCAATCAAGTGGGATTTATTCCTGGACTGCAAGAGTGAATCAATTTTCTGATATTAATCAACATGATACCTTGAATTAATAAAGAAAGGATAAGAATGATATGATCCTTTCAGCTGATGTAGAAAAAGCATTTGACAAAATATAACATCCATTCATGATAAAAACAACAACAACAAAGTAGTGTTAGAGGGAAACCACAACTTAATAAAATCCATGTATAAAAACCCACAGCTAGTATCAACCTCAGTGGGGAAAAATGAAGAGCTTTTCTCAAGATCAGGAACAAGATAGGGATGTCCACTCTCACACTGTTATTTAACATAGTACTGGAAGTCCTAGCCATAGCAATCACACAACAAAAAGAAATAAAAGACATCCAAATCAGCAAGGAAGCAATCAAACTTTCACTATTTGCAGATGACAAGATACTCTATATAGAAACTAGTCAGAATGGCTAAAATTAACAACACAGGAAACAACAGATGTTGGTGAGGATGTGGAGAAAGGAAAACCTTCTTAAACTGTTGGCAGGAATACAAACTGGTGCAGCCACTCTGGAAAACAGTATGGAGTTCCTCAAAAACTTCAAAATAACTCAAAGAGATCTGCTCCAAGACATAAAGTAAATAAGATGGCAAAAATCAGTGATAAAGAGAGAATTTAAAAAGCAGCAGGAGAAAGGACAGCAGTGACATATAAGAGAAACCCCATACAGCTAGCAGTGGGTTTTTCAGCAGAAACTCTGCAGGTCAGAAGAAAGTGGCATGATAAATTCCAACTGCTAAAAGGGAAAAAATCTACAGCCAGGAATACTCTATCCAGCAAGGCTTTCATTCAGAATAGAAGGAGAGACGGGGTTTCCCAGTAAAATAAATTTAAAAGCAAAACCAGCCATGTACCTGTCACACATGATGCCATTGGCATGTGGGTCCCATATTCACAGTCTTGCCAACCTTCTGCCCGAGTCAACATGCACGGCCTGCCACCTGCTCAATGCCAACTCAACATACCTTCACCTCAGATTGCCAAGGGCTCAAACTGGCACTCCTCCCCTCAAATTCTAGCCCCTGTGCTCAAGTTTGTGCACAAATCTGGGAATAATTATAAGGGCAGAAGGAAGCAACCCAAACAGTGACACTAATTCTGTGAAATATATAATGTTTGAAAGAAGGGTGCTAGCCTGAGAACATTACCAACAAGCACATCAAAGAACAATGCGTACAGCATGATCCTGGTTAGTAAAAGAAACAAACCCAGGAAAAATAAAACAAGATGAAATCAGAGAGGGAAACAAACCATAAGAGACCCTGAAGCATAGGAAATAAACTGCAGGTTGCTGGAGGGGAGTGGGTGGGAGGATGGGGTAGCTGTGATGGGCAATAAGGGGGGCACTTGATGGAATGAGCACCTGGGTGTTCTATGCAACTGATGAAATCATTGAACTCTACCTCTGAAGCTAAATAACACACTATATGTTAATTAATTGAAATTAAATTAAAAAGAGGACCCCCCCCAAAAAAAAACCCTTCAAAATAGAATTACCTTCTGATCCAGCAATTGCACTACTACATTTACCCAAAGGATACAAAAATAGTAGTTCAAAGGATACATGTACCCTGATGGCTATAGTAACTATATCAACAATGGCCAACTTATGGAAAGAACTCAAATGTCTATCAACTGATTGAATGGATAAAGAAGATACAGCCTATATACACAATGGAATATTACTCAGCCATAATAAAGAATGAAATCTTGGGCGCCTGGGTGGCTCAGTGGGTTAAGCCGCTGCCTTCGGCTCAGGTCATGATCTCAGGGTCCTGGGATCGAGTCCCGCATCAGGCTCTCTGCTCAGCAGGGAGCCTGCTTCCCCCCCTCTCTCTCTCTCTCTCTGCCTGCCTCTCCATCTACACTAAGATTATACTTCCATTTTTTTTTTTTGCAGAAATTAGCAGATGTATGTATAGTTTCTCATATTCCCTATTTTCTTATATAAAAGGTGGTACACGTTCTTCCTCTTTCCATCTGTGGGTGCATGTGTGTGTGTGTGTGTGTGTAGATAACAGAATTCTATGTATCTATCTATGTATCTACACACATACACATATGCACATAAATTTGATCCTGTTGAGTTTTCCTTATTTCTTATTTTTAAGTGTTTTTATTGTGAATGGGTTTTTTTATTTTGAGATAGTCTTTTTCAGTATCAATAGACATAACTGTGTGCTTTTTAAATTTCTTTATATTGTATACTAATATTTCTTTTTTTTATACTAATATTTCTTAATGAAAAAAAAAACTTTGCATTCTTAAAATAAATCCTATGTGTTCATGGCATATTTTTAATGTGATATTGGATTCTTCTCACTAATATTTATTTAGTATTTTGCCTCATCACCAAGAGGATATTGGTTTTGTAGTTTTCTTTTTTTGTGCTGTCCTTTGCCATGCCCATTACTTTCTCTCTGACCATTTTTACTTTCTTTTTACTTTATTCTCTTATTTATTTTCCTGCCTTCTATGCCTGTTAATTTTTTATGTGAGTCTCTTCTCCATTGGCCACTTTATAATGTATCATTTTTAGTTTTTGGATATTTTTATCTTTTTAATCCACTTCCTTCCTGAATTGAATCAACTCTCTATTTCTTCCAGTTCTCATCTTTTTCTGTTCTTTGTGTTTGAATTTCTGACTTAAGGGATTTTCTTGTATCTTTGAATGCTTGAATGAGTATATATGATTCTGTTTGGAGTGTTGACTTAGAAATTCCTTCTGCTTCTCGTAAGAAGTGGGTTGTTATTCAGTATATGTAAAAATTTACTTCATTTTGTGCAATGGCTCTGTATGAATTTGCTGTGGTTCTTTTCATTTTTATGTTATGGCTGTATCTTCTAGTTATATAGCAAGGTCCATGTGCTTTAGAGGTCATTTTGATGATTTGTTTTAGTAGTCAGAAGAAGAGCTCTAAGTCCTTCAATGTTGCATTTCTCCTCCATCTTGCAGGACCCTCAGTTTTTTACCTTTTGCTTCTTTTTCCCTTCACAACCCAATTACAGGGTGCTTTTCCTTTTCTTTTTCTCTTTTTTTCTCCCCTTAAACAATCTGTTTTGAATTATCCCCTTTTATTAACTCTTGATCCTTCTAAGCACACATACTCTGAAGTCTCCCTGAGTCGAAGTTGTGCTCTGTCTGGACACCATTAGCATATTTCCACACAGAGGGCAAACTTAGTCTCTGATGGCAGTTTCTGATGAACCATAAGCCCTCCTGCTAGCTTCCCTTTTTTGGACTTCCTGGAGCCAGGAATGAGTGCTTTTGCTCACTATAGAGCCTTGTGACAGTGTAGGGGGTTGAGCCAGAGAATGAGAGATCATGCGCTGGGATGCAGTGAATTTTCTCTTTCTAGTCACAGTCATTTTAAAATTTTGGCATTCTCTGTCTTCAGGTTATGCTGAGAGTATTGTTTTATGTAGATTTACATATCCTATCTTATTGTTTAGAATCACTTGAGGAGAAAATATCAGGAGGGAAGTACTTAGGCAGCTGTCAGTATTTTCAGCTACCCAGAAGTCCCTAATTATTGTGGTTTTGAAATTCTTATCTGCTGACTTCAATTATGTGGATCATCTGTCTATTTGCTTCTGTTGCTTTTTTCCATCTTGATTATTGGTCATACGACCTTGCCTCTTCAAACCTACAGTGACTCTTGATTGTAGGTAGGATACTGTATATAAAAGACCCATAGGTGTTCCAGATATTATTATATTCCACAAGAAAAATTTTCTCCTTCTGCTCCTGCTATGGGTGAACTAAGTCCTCCCAAAATTCATACATTGAAGCGGTAACTCCCAGTGTGATTGTATTTAGAGTTAGGGTCTCTAAGAAAGTCATTAAGATTAAATGAGGTCCAAAAGTGGGACCTTAATTTGAAAGGATTAGTGCCCTTGTAAGAAAGAATCCCTCCTCCTCCCCATGTTCTCCTGTACTGGGGAAAGGCCATATAAGGGCACAGTGAGAAGGAGATCACCAGCAAGCCAGGAAGAAAACTCCCACTGGAAACTGAATTGGCCAGAAGCTTGATCTTGCACTCCCAGCCTCTAGATCTGTGAGAAATAAATTTCTCTTTCTATAAACTACCCAGTCAGTCTATCGCAGTTTGTCATGGCAGCCCAAGCAGATAAATAAGCCTCTGTTAAGCAAAGAATGGGGTCTAATCATATATATCCAATCAGGAAGTAGACTGGGGTAACATTTTAGTAGGATTCAATTGACTTGTGGTTTAATCACGGTCCTGGCACCTGACTATCCCAGGCTTTTCACTGCAGGCATGGTGGATCTAGGCCTCTTCAGTACTGAAAGGCTGCCTGAGATACATATCTGCTTTTCAGAAGTTTTCAGCTTACTTGTCGTTTGCCTGTCACATGCAACTTCAATATTTGAGAAATGTCTTTAGCAGGAGACTGGCCGTGTGCTAGAGATAAACCTCTTCCTGCTGAGAATTTGTTTTCTAAGCTCTGGTAGACTGTGGGAGATTCCTAGACTGTGGGGAGAGAGAGGCATGCATGTGAGGCTTCTCAAGCTTCTAGTATTCCATAAGATTACCGGAAGCTTAACTTGTGTTAAGTAAATATACCTATTGATGATGTGTTAAGTAAATATACCTATTAATCTAACTTGTGATTGCTCTTCTTCCTGAGAGCCCTTCTGCTTTGGTATAGCCCAAGCATCAGTGCATTCCCCAAGCTGACCAATGCCATAGTAGAAAGAGAGCTGGCTAGATCTGAGATCCTCTCAGATCATTCTCTCCCTTTCTCTAGAGGTTTGATTCACTTAGCCTTCATTGCTTTCCCAGCTCTCTGATACTTCTGAAAATGATTTTTGTAATAATTTCCATTTATTTGACTAAGAATATTGACCTCTTAGTAGTACTATATTGCTCAGAACAGAAGTCCTTCTCTGCACAATTTCTTCTCTTTTTTTTTAAAGATTTTATTTATTTATTTGACAGAGAGAAATCACAAGTAGATGGAGAGGCAGGCAGAGAGAGAGAGAGAGGGAAGCAGGCTCCCTGCTGAGCAGAGAGCCTGATGCGGGACTCGATCCCAGGACCCTGAGATCATGACCTGAGCCAAAGGCAGTGGCCCAACCCACTGAGCCACCCAGGCGCCCACAATTTCTAATATTTACAACAACCCTTGCCTTCCAAAAGGGTTTCATAGAACTGAAATGTTTTTGTTGGAATGAACAAATAAATACATAATGCCAATTTTGCCTGCTTCTTGATCTTAACTGGGTCAAGTTTGCCACTCTGTTGGGCAAGGCAAAATAGACAATGCTATTTTGGTGAAACATTAAAAGGGCTAAGCCAAAGATTCAGAAGTATGTGTCAAAGGCCATATTTTTGAAGCATGAACTAATCAGACCCTGTCAATTTAGATTCTTGGACTGGTTTTTGCTTCTCAAGTTCTCCTCTACCACTCCAAGGTGGGAGGCAGTGGATGAGATATTTGCTTACTAGCTTGTCATCTATCTTCCTAACTCAACTCCATTAGGGTAGAGACTTTGTCTTATGTGCTCTTTTATCCTCAGGTTCCAGCATGGTGCCTAACCCATAGTAGGTACTCAAATCATTTGGATGGATGAGTAGTAAGTGAATGAATATAACTACGTTCATTCACAGTTTGGTTTGCTAGCAGATAAGTCTGATTAAATGATAAATTAGAAATAAAAACAAGACTTAGTGGAGATAATTGACAATAACTAACATTGGTACACATACTGTGTATTGGCTTTGAGAAACTTGAGAACTACTTTAGCAATAACTTTCATTTAAAAGAAACAGAAGTTCAAGGATATATTCTTTTATATGGTACAAAATAATAATCATTTATGAGATTAGATTGTCCTAAAATCCCTCAAATAAGATAAAATCCCATCCATCAAAGTAAGAAAAACTTCGCAGAAAATAAACCATAATTAAGACTTCAAAATGTAGACAACCTTGGAAATATTCCGAACTTCTAGTGCTACTCTAATTATTGGCCACTTGGAACCTGATATAAGAACTTCATCAATAGGTATATTTACTAACACCAATAAGATCATATAAATTGAACCAAGGGCAGAAGTTATTTTGAGAAAACTAAAGTTAAACTTGTATATTATTTACCACTTCATTTTTCTCCTCTGGAGAATATTCTTCCACAAGATTTTTGTAAAAGCAGCAATTTTTCTTAAAAATTGGAAAGTTATATGAAATGATTGATTTTTACTAAAAATCTGAGGAGAAAAACAAATCAATTTTGGATGTCTGTAAGTGAAATAATAATAATGAAAAATATTTTAATGTCTGAACATGTACATTTTATTTATATGTTGTTGAAAATGTTCAACAGTAAGATAATTGGGCATAGGGGATGATTCATGTTAAATAATCCAAAAGTCCATTCCCTTACAATTTAATTTTCTAAGTCAATCACAAATAATGCAATCATGAGAGGCATACAGTATCAAGTAAAGCATATAGGCTTTGGAATAAAATAGTTTTAAATTCAGATCTTTGCCCTAGTGTTACTCATGATGTAACTAATTTCTCTGAGTGTCATTATCTTCATCTGTAAAGTGAAAATTATTGAGAGACCTCAGAGGAGTCAGAGGAGTCATCTGTAGTGTAGGAAGATAACTAAGCTAGAGTAGAAATAGCAGAACTTTACCCAGTAAAGGAGAGGAACTGCATAGATCACCAGAGCACAAGGAGAGACAAAGACAAAATAAGGAAAGAAATACAACAAACCATGATACGATCCTCATTCTTTTAACCACACAATGGGAAGTCTCAGGAGCGAAGTGGGACTCTGGCCAGATAGAAATAAAGATCTTAGGGTGCCTTGGTGGCTCAGTGGGTTAAAGCCTCTGCCTTTGGGTTAGGTCATGATCCCAGGGTCCTTGGATCAAGGCTCACATCAGGCTCTCTGCTCAGCAGGGAGCCTGTTCCCCACCACCTGCAGCTGCCTGCCTCTCTGCCTACTTGTGATCTCTATCTGTCAAAGAAATAAAGATCTTAAATCAACAAGACAGGAAACAACATGTGTTGGAGAGGATGTGGAGAAAGGGGAACCCTCTTACACTGTTGGTGGGAATGCAAGGTGCAGCCACTTTGGAAAACAGTGTGGAGATTCCTTTAGAAATTAAAAATAGAGCTACCTTATGATTCTGCAATTGCATTACTGGGTATTTATCCCAAAGATATAGATGTAGTGAAAAGTAGGGCCATCTGTACCCCGGTGTTCATAGCAGCAATGGTCACACAGTCACCAAACTGTGGAAAGAGCCAAGATGCCCTTCAACTGACAAATGGATAAAGAAGATATGGTCCATATATTCAATGGAGCCTTATGCCTCCATCAGAAAGGGTGAATATGCAACTTTTGTATTAACATGGACAGGACTGGAAGAGATTATGCTGTGTGAAATAAGTCAAGAAGATAGAGTCAATTATCATATGGTTTCACTTACTTGTGGAGCATAAGGAATAACATGGAGGACATTGGGAGATGGAGAGAAATGAGTTGGGGAAAATCAGAAGGGGAAGCAAACCATGAGAAACTGTGGACTCTGAGAAACAAACAGTTTTGGAGGGGATGGGAGTAAGGGGTTGGGTGAACCTGGTGGTGGGTATTAAGAAAGGCACTTATTGCATGGAGCACTGGGTAAGGTATATAAACAATGAATTTTGAAACACTAAAAAAAAAAATTAAATAAAAAAGTTAAATTTTTTAAAAAAGAGAGAAAGAAATAAAGATCTTGGTCAAAAGTACATACTTATGCACTATATCAGGTCTCCCTGGCAATAGGAACCATGCTTTAACATGATAACATTACAAGGAAAACGATTCCTTCTAATTGTATTCATTTTGCCCTAAGAATTATCTAGGAGAGAGTTTGGAAGGGGATGAGGTCATACACAAAGATATATGTCAAGATGGAAAATATGATGATGCAGGAAAAGTTACCATGTTTTTGAGCCATGGCAGAGCAACTGGTACTAATGACCTGAGACTTCTTAGGGTAGAGTTTAGTGAGAGGCAGAGGTAATAGATCAGATAGTTGCATATCTACATTTTGCCACCTGGTTTAATCAGACTGCTGCTCAGGAGGAAACCACAGAAATCAGGAGTTCTGGACTGAGAATGGGCAGGTGCCCACTTTCCTGACATCTGCTTGTAGAAGTCTGGAACATAGAAGCCTCCTAGAGGGTCCCCCTGGCCTTCACAACTGCCTCAAGAATAGGGCCTGCCTGGGGAGAGCAAGAGAGAAGAATGGTCCCTTGGGATAACTGTGCCAACCTCGCAGGATGTTCTGAATATTAATTGAAAAAACTTATAAAAAGTACTTAGCACCTTAGTGCCTAACAAGTGGTTTTCTTACCACCTCTTTTAGCATTTACCATAGGTTATACATTTACTTTAAAAAGAGAAATATTAAAGTGTTTTTATGTTTTATTTTAAACTTCAGCCTATCCATCAGGGCAATATTAGATATATGTTTATATGTCACCAAAACCAGAAAAATCAATATACAGTTGACCCTTGAATGACACAGGTTTGAACTGTGCAGGTCCACTTATATGTGGATTTTTTTTTCAATAAATACAGTATAGCACTGTGAATGTATTTTCTCTTCCTTGTGATTTTCCTAACATGAATATCCAACATTTTCTTTTGTCTGGCTTACTGTATTGGAAGGAGACAGTATAAAATACATGTAATATTCAAAGTATATTATTGGTAAAGCTTCCCACTCAACTGATTATTAAATAGTTAAATTTTGAGGGAGTCAAAATTTCTGAGGATTTTCGACTGCATGGGGGATGGATGCCCTTAACCCTCACACTGTTCAAGGGTCAACTATTTTTGGCTTGCAAACTGGTTTCTGCTTTAAACCGTTTGCCCAAAATTCAATCTATAATTTGGAAGCTAGAAGTTTTCAAATGAAAACATTAAAAATATCCTTGAGACTTTTAGAGTAAGGAAAACAAAAAACCCTCTAATAATTGGCTTGCTCAGCCCTCTCTGCCTCTAGACAGTGAGAACATGTCTTACTAAGCTGTGTGTATTAAGTCTGCGGCTCCTGAAAAATTCTCTGTTCTTGCCGTTGAAGGAAGGAATGAGTGAATGAATACAGAGCCAAAAAAAAAAAAAAGCTAATTAGACAGTGTTTCTACCCTTTACTTTTAGAGCCTTACTTTTAGGAACCATGCTTCTTTCCAGCTCTTATTAAGTAAACCATGCAAAACAGAACCACTTATTCATGAAACCTCCCTGAAAACTGAAGTGTTTTTTCAATGAAAAAGAGTAGGATGAAAAAGATTATGAGGAAGAGACTAGAACATTGTGAGGAAGTCAGTGCACCATGTTTATTGGATCATTTTAAATGGCTGTGATCTTTAAAATAAAAGACTGCACTTTATTACAGCATCCGAAAATGCCATTAACTTTGCAAGCATTTAACTGTTTCTGGTCTCAGGGTTTCATAATAGAATTTACTTTTCATTAAGAAATAAAATTTTAAATCATTCTAGGCTATGATTTCCTCAAAACATATTTCAGTTGTTCACTAAACACCAATGAAAAGGATAAGGCTGAATCTTGTAGATGGCACAGCTAAGGATTTATGGAGCTAAATGGTCAAATAACCTGTAATTGGACAAAGAGATACAAAATCAGTGATTTAAAAAAAAGTTGATTGCTGTTTTCCTGAATTAGAACTCTCAGTAGCAAGTGACAGGAACACACATCAAAGCAATGTAGAAAGAAACACAAAGAGCAAGAGAGGGGGAAGAACAAAAGGAATTCATTGACTTAATTATCTAGGTAGTATGTAGCTCTCACTTCAAGCATGTCAGGGTCCAGGGTTTGATGCGATATTAGGATTCAGTTTTCCTCCATTACTTTATTCAGATTTTCCCTGTTTTGGCTTAACTCTAAGCTGATTTCTGTGGTATGGACTGTACCAGCACGATAGAGACTTAAATACTCCCAGCTTCAAATCAAGAGAGGAAGGAAAGCAGGGAGGGAATGGAAGGAGGGAGGGAGGAAGAAATAAGGGAAGAATAAAAAGCAGGGATTTTTTTTCTCCTGGGTGGTCCCAACAAAAGTCCCAAAATTGAGTCTCAGTGGTCTAGCTGGAGAAATATAACCAATGACATCCAGAATGTAGAAATCTTTTTTTTGTCTAGCCCTGGATCATATCCTATATAACCCCAGGGGTCAGAAGGTACAGGGTGAAGTCCTACCCAATCTCGATGTTATTTGTTTACAATTACTATAATTATGTGTGTTTCTTCTCACCCAGGCCTGGCCTCTCTACCCTGTTTAAGTTCTGCCTTTGGGTAAATCATTCCTTAGTAGTCAGCTTGTATTGTTATGCCAGTGATACACACCTAGCTTTATCTCTTTCTGAAGCTTATCACAACTTGGCTTGCTGTATATTAAAATTTGGCTCTGCAGGGAACACCATAATAATTTGGGTTATTGCAAGAAAGGAAAATGTGTGGTAGAGATAACATCATTGGGAAGATGTATGTTCGTTTGCTCTGAGGGTTGAGTCTGATTCCTCCATGCATGGGACTTACTTAATTAGATTTTAAAGTTGCTATTGCTGAGAAAGCTATAGAAAACTTTGGGGCATGGTATGAGTTTGTCCTTCTGTTATTAACAGATAAAGAGAATATCACATTAGTCTGTTTAGTGAATTTGTCTGTTTACGAACATATTTCACGATTTATGTCATAGATGGCAAGGGTCACTAAGGTGGCCATATTAGCAGTGCTGCCTCCAGAAACTTCTGAAGGAAGGACATTTGCACCATGTGGCATGGCAGTGAGAAAGATGCATATTTGAAATTATAAAATTAGGTTTGTATTTTGGTCCTATGCTTACTATATGTAGGGCCCTGGACTTAATCATCATGTAACCCTCCATTTCTTTACCTATCAGGTAAGAATAACAACATATGTCTTACTTAATTGTCTTAGTCTATTCAAGACTAAGCCACAACACAATACCACAGACTGGGTGGCTGATAAACAACAGAAATTTATTTATCCCAGTTCTGGAGGCTGAAAGTCCAAGATCATGGTGCCAGTATAGTCAGATGAGGTCCTTCCTCCATGTCACAGATTTACTGTGTTCACACCTGGAAGAAGGAGCTAAAGAGCTCTCTGGAGCCCCTTTTATAAGTCACCAGTCCTACTCATGAGGCCATTGTGAGCTACCTACCTCCCAAGGGCCTGACTTCCGAATTCTATCATCTTTAGTGGTTAGGATTTCAACATACGAATTTGTGGGAGGGGCAGGGAGACACAAACATTCAGACCACAGCACTAACTGACAGGGCCAGTTTGAGGTTGGAATAGAATAAAGCACTCATATTACACTTCTTCGTTCCCACATCTCTCCTATAAATGAAATGCCTTCAGAGAAAACCAAAGTATGCCCAACAACTTTGTTGGATGAATAGATAAATAAATGAACAAATGATCAAACAGATGAATGAATTAATGAGAGCCATAGAGGGAAATAGGAAATATTGTTCAGCACTGACTCAGGGATGTCTGAAATCGACAATATTTTAAGAATATGTCAGAATATAGAATCCCTATATTTGACTCTGAACTTTTTTTTTTTTTTTTTTTTAAGATTTCTCTTAGTAGAAAAGAAGCTAAAGATCAAGATCTGGAAAGAATAACAAATCTCTTAGTAAAAAAACAGCCAAGAAAATTACTGCTCTCCTAGCTCAAAGAGAAACATTAATTAAAGGTAAGACACAGGCAAGAAGTAAAATGGAGAACGTGTAAGAGTAAATTATATTATAATTAACACTTAGTAATTCTTCTAAATTTTAGAGCATGACTGTCTTGTTGTAGAGGCCCTAAAATTAAAGTATTTCTGCAGGAAGTCTTTGAAATCCCTAGAAATGGCTTTTTACCTTTTTTTTTTTTTAAAAAGATTTTTATTTATTTATTTGGCAGAGAGAGATCACAAGTAGGCAGAGAAGCAGGCAGAAAGAAGAGGTGGGGAGGGAGCAGGCTCCCTGCTGAGCAGAGAGCCCGATGCGGGGGGGGCTTAATCCCAGGACCCTGAGATCATGACCTGAGCCAAAGGCAGAGGCTTTAACCCACTGAGCCACCCAGGCTCCCCAACTTTATACCTTTTTATAAAAGTTCTTTTCACCCCATCAGATTCTCTACTCAAGATCATATGATACAGCATATATGATCTGTAGTTTACAAAAATGGGAATGGATTTAGGTAAACCTGACACTACCCGGTTATTTACAATGACATCAACTGGGGTGGGGTGGGGGCGGGGGAGGGTCTCCACTATGGAAAAATATTCTTTATGTGTGATTATTTGAGCTCCAGAATTATGCATCTTTGTTTAATCATTTCTAGTGAGAAAAATATCTCTCTGATTACTGTTTTTAAATCACAGCAAACATAGATTCCAATATGTATACAAAATTGTGTATGTGTGTTTGAAAAGGGAAGTCAGTTGGGGAGAAGGGAGTGATACAGAAGGATTTGAGACAAGTACTATATTATATTATCTTCTTCTTGGTTCTTCTGATTAACACATTTGTATTCTATTACTCATGGCCATAACTACATTGAATGCATAATAGAAAGATTCTCACATGTTCATCCAGCCATAAGTACAAGCATGAGACAAATTACCACCAAGAACCTTTGCAGTTTGTGTCAGGGAAGAGAAATACGTGGAACTGGGAAGAAGTTTGTGATCACATTTGAATTTTCTCAGAATACCTTGTGGGTGGGGAATGTTTCTCAACTCTGTGCCGAAGATTTAGAATCTGGATGTGGTGGGGGACTAGAGAGATGGAATCTTGGTTCCCACCCCTACCCTTCCACTAGAAATATTCTGTTTCACCTTCCTGGGCTAGAGTATAGGGAAGAATCCAAAGTTACCACAACAATTTGTAGACTGGTAGCAAAGGTAATAGTGTACTGGGCAGGGGTGGTAAGTGAGGATAAGGATGTTCATTGATCTTTCCCATTCATGGGCACAATCACTAACCTTATAGCTTGGCTGGAGGAGACAACCAGTAATGAAGTCATTACAGAAATAAACTTAGTAATCCAGTGGAAATTGGCTAAAACATGAGCTGAGAATTCACATATACATGAAAAGCAAATGACTTTTAAACACATGAGAATAAACTAGATCTCTCTAACAAAGAAAATAAGACAAAATAAAACTATAGTGAAATACCATTTTCATGTGACTGATTAAGACCGGAACATTTTATGGTTCACTGGACAGATCAGGGTGCCTTATTGTTGGTGGAAATGGAAATTGATAAAATTTTTAGAAGTCTCTTTGGATATATCTACCAAAATGTAAAATGAGCATGGCAAAATTTATAATGCACACATACCTCTAAGGCTTTCTTACAGATGTAATCAACCCAAACTACAAAACTGTATGTACAATGATATTTATTACAGCACAAATACAGTTTGGAAGAACAAAAGAATACAAGCAATCTAAATGTCTGCCAATAGTAAAACGTAGTAATTAAGAAGAGGGATATTCTGATAGGTCTAATTTCTAAGATATTTTGCTAAAGGAAGTAATATAGGTACTGGAACCCGCAGATACTTTGCCACTCTTCCTCATTCACTGCCCTCAGGCCTTTCCCCCATATAAAAGAAACAAAGCTCTCCAATAAGCCCGACTCCTTTCAGCCTCAGGACCTTTGTACTTGCTATCTCTTCTGTCTGAATGTCATGATTTTCACATGGCTGGCTTCTACTGGTCTTTTACATTTTAGTGCAGATCCCTCTTTAGGGAGAACTTTGACCTGCTAGTAGCCATATCTCACTGAAGGAATCAGCCTCTTCTGCTGGGAACTGTGTGATATTACCAATATGTTTGTGAAATGGAGTCTGTAATAGCTACAGTGCCCCAACTCCATCACTTGTGTTGTTATCTGGGTTGATTTTCTTCATAGAACATAGGACTACTTAAAAAAAATCTCATTTTAAAAATTGTTTTATAGGTTTATTACCAACCCTTCCCTTTTGCACATACTCCAACTTATTAGGATTTAAGGTCCAAAAGGACAGGAATGTTGTCATGTTCATCCTTATGCCTCCAATATTTAGAGCTGCGCCAAATACAGAGTAGGTTCTCTTTCTCTCTCTCTCTCTCTTTAAGATTTAAATTATTTATTTGAGAGAGAGAGAGAGAGAGAACAGGGAGAGGGACAGAGGAAGACAGGCAGAAGAAGACAGAGGAAGAGGCAGACTCCCCACTGAGCAGGGAGTGCAATGCCAAGGGCAGATGTTTAACCAACTAATCCTCCCAGGCATCCCTAGGGAATAGGTTCTTAATAAATGTTGAACAAATGGGTGAATAAAAAAAGATTCCCATACAGGCAAAAAATATTTCTGGGAAGTGCCCAGGAAAATGTTAGGCTGTTTCTTCCAGGGGAAGATCAGGAAGGAAACTCTTGTTCTGGTTTGATCATAAGAGAGAAACTAGATGAGACACCATGCCTGACCTAGGTCTGCTGATAGGTAAAGAGGTATTTCTTTGCCCTTGCAGGACCATCAGTATAATAATGCCTCCTTAATAATCTTCACTTTCTATTCATGCAAGAACTTCATACCTGCTATAAAAGCAGAATTGTCACTTGACATTGAAAATCAAGGAATATTCAGAAGCCATTTCACAGTTCTAAGCCTACCTTCTGTACTGGTGGATTGGGATTACTCAAACCGTATCTCCAAGATTTCCTTGTCGTTTGGCTTCCCATTAGGTTCTACCATGGGATTGGAATATTCCTATATTCCAATACTGGAAGCAGCTAAGAGAAGAGGAGGGGTTTATCTCCTTTTTCTACTTCCTGTGAACAATCTTCAATGATAGCCCAGAATAAAAGTTGGCTACAACTTCCACCCTTCTTCCAGCAATCAGAATTCCTTTCTCACCAAGATGCCTAGTAGGAACCAAGCTTGGCAGTCCTCCTAGGGGGCACATAGGATCCCCTTACCAACTGTGCTACACTTCCTGTGCCCTGGGAAAGCCCACACTGGTCTATGTGCCTCCTCCAGAGTTCATGTGCTGCGTGGAGTTTTCTCCCAGAAGCCCAACCACTGTATCTGTAGGGTTCCTCCTCCTAGCTCAAAGATTCTGGTTAAGGGCCTCTTCCCTAAAATCTCCAAGCTTGAGAGTAGTAGCTGCTTCCTATGGTCAGTCATTAGTTTCTAGGCACCTCAGCATCTTCCCTTTGCTCTTTCAGCCTTCCAGCTTCTGCATAACCAGTTCCCTCTACAGCTAACCCTCGAACATGACACATTTGAACTGCATGAATATACTTATAAGCAGATTTTTTTCAATAAATACAGTATATTACTGTAAATGTATTGTTCGTTCCTTATCATTTTTAAGTGATATTTTCTGTTCTCTAGCTTACTTGGCTATGAGAATATAGTATATAATACATATAACATACAAAGTATGTGTTGATTATTATTATAGATAAGGCTTCAGGTTAACAGCAGGCTATTTGTTGTTAAGCTTATGGGAAGTCAAAAGTTAAAAGTGGATTTTCAACTACACAGGGATGGACACCTCCAAACCCTGCATCATTCAAGAGTCGACTGTAATTCTAATTATTATAATTTTTGTTTCATTCCTGGAACATCACCAGGGCAGTACTTACTCTGGGCCTTCTTCTCTTGGTTTATACTCTTCTCCTAGGTAATCTTGATTTTTCTTGACCCATTTGTACCTCTCAAAATGCATAATCAACTTCCTTCTACTGTCTTCATCTTAGAGTCTAATAGACACCTCAAAATTTATCTTATTAAAAAAATGAATTCCTGGGACACCCATTTCTTCCTCTTCCAGAATTCCCCATCTCAGTAAATGGCAAATTTATCCATTCATTTGTTCAGTCCAAAATCCTAGAAGCCATCCTTGCTTCCTGTCCTTGCCTGACTATTCACAAACAATCTATCAATATGTCATCTTGACCCACCTTCAAAACCACACACCTGTCTATGCCTTTCCATCTCCACGTCATTATCTTAGTCTGGGTTATCATTATCTGCCACTGCGTCATCATTATCTGCCACTTTGCTTCCTGTACCTGCCTTCTAAGTTGTTTCTATCTTTTAACTCTCCCCTTCCTAGAGGCTCTTTTTTTTTCCCCCTTAATATTTATTTATTTATTTTAAAGAGAGAGAGTGAAAGTGGGGGAAGGGGCAGAGTGAAAGGCAGAGAGAAGCAGATACCCCGCAGAGCTTGGAGCTCTACGACTCAGGACTTGATCCCAGGACCCTGAGATTATGACCTGAGCCAAAACTAAGAGTGGGACGCTCAACCAGCTGAGCCATCCAGGTACTGCTAGAATTCTTTTCTATATCATAATAGTCATAATAATATTTTTATATTAGTCATAATATATTTTTAAATATATTTAAATATATTTTTAAATTTATAGGATCTGATGCCTGCCGGCGCTTCCAAACTCTTCCCTACCACTAACTGCTGGCACTAACTGTGCTCTAAACACAGAAGCCCCTTTTCTGTCCCATACCACATGAAGCTCTTTACAGACTGAGGTCCTTGGAATTCATTGCCTCGTCGACCAGGAAGTTTCTTCTGTTGGTTGTTCACATGGTTGCAGTTATTATATTTTCAGGGAGGCTTTTCCTCACCACCAAATCTAAAGTAGCTTTCCTCCCCTAATTTTTTTTTTCCATGACAGAGTCCAATTTATCTCATTCATACTCTTATCTATAGATTATTTTTGTCCTTTCCTGTGTTTGTTGTCCAACTACGTGGAGGAGGGGCCTTGTTATTTACTGTTGTAACCCCAGTATTTTCAGCACCTATTCCCTAAAAAGTTCTTAGTGAATATTTGCTGGCTAAATTAATGAGTCAATGATTTTGGCATCCTCTAATTTAAGGCACCCCAACATCCAAGTCCTGAAAGAATATTTATATAAAGTATATAAATAAACCTGAAAGGTTTATTATTTTTGGAATGGAAATCTATAGGATTAGATTTGTCTTCCATCTACTCTCTTTTCCTATTACACTACCTAGGAAATTTCTTGAAGAAAAGAAGCTTATAAGACCAAGACTTGATAACATGACTGGCATTTTCTTTGGATAAATTATATATAAGTCAAAGATGAAAATATAATAGAATCTAAGAGATTTTAACAACACTGAGAATCATGCCCTTTAAAAATATGTAGAACAAGATGAAACAAATGTTTTCAATAGATGGTTCAGGTGCTCTTCCCTAAAAATAACATATGTAACCACAAATCAATGTTTAAAGCCAGATGGTTAATGAAGGCCAGCCAGGAAACTCCTATAACTCACCGTAATGATTATAAGCTCCCATTATATGGTTTTAAGTATGGCTATAAGCTACCATTATAAACCAAACTGCAGCATGACACACTGTTATCTATTTCAAATAACAATAACTTGATTGTCTCATATTTTTCAAAGTTAGAAACTTAATTTACAAGAACAAAAATATAAGAAAGCCCTACTGATGAAATTAATCATCCTCAGTAAAATGGAAGGTGGCTTATATTTTATTAACAAGACCTACTCAAATGTCAGATGCCATCAGAAAGAAACCCATACTCAAACCCAAATAAAAGTTAAGATCTTTCAAAACATGAAAGAAGCTTTACATTATGGTTGAAAAGAAATGTTTTTCCCTCAACTCTTTGATGTCTTTATAAATAGGAGCCTAGGAAAAGAATATTCTGTTGAACAAAGTGCTTTAGGAACTCTGGCACTATAAATAAATGCTAGGGATGAATTTTACTTTAGTAGTGAGAGCAAACATGTATTTTTACCTTAAAGTTCACCTTGATCTCAGAGAGGTGGTCTGAAAAGGCACTCCAAGTTAACTAAGCAATATGGTTAGAAGCACATTGCAATGTAGACCATTGAATATAATTTATATGGCATTATTCTGCCCTTGGGAGACATGTTACACTGGGCCATCTTCTCTTGAAAGGATAGGATGCTCAGGATTAAGTACTGGAAAGCAAGGGCCTCAATACCTATCCTCACTTCCTTCTAATTTGAAATTGACTGCTCATACTGTATATGCTTGGAATACAAACCATTATGATTGATGTGTATTTTTGATATGTAATAATTTTGTTATTCTTATTAAGCTACTATTTGATCTTAGGAATTGTGAAGCATGTTTCTCCCAAAAATGTGACAAGACTATAGAGAGACATGCTTGGACAAATTCTATTCTTATGTAAGATTTCTGAATAGGGACACCTGAGTGGCTCACCTGGTTAAGCCTCTTCCTTTGGATCAGGTCATGATCCAGGTCATGGTCCTGGGATGGAGTCCCATGTTGGGCTCCTTGCTTCCCCCTCTGCCTGCTGTTCCCCCTGTTTGTGCTATTTTAAAAAAAGATTTCTGAATAAATGTCAGTTATGTTTACTGAGGACTGGAGGTTTATTTTTTGTATTGTGTAAGACAGGGGGTGTCTCTGATCTGGGAACAAAAAGAAAAAGCTGAGGGTATGAGTACTACCTCAAAAATTGGGGAATTCAGTAAATTTAGCCATCTTCCCCCACTCAGTTCCCCATTTGCTGGTAGCCAGGCCTTCACCATCCAGAGCAGAAATTAAAGGTCTTAAAAACAATATCAACTCAAAAGGAAGTTCTAAAGATGGTGACATCAGTAACTTGTCAAGTAAATAGCCCAATCTGATGATGCTACAATGAAATTCACAATCTATAAGACAAATTAATAAACTCGGTACTAGAAACTATGAAAAGACAATATATATCCTTGTGAGAAGATATTAATATATATGCATATATAATTATATCTACAGTCTTACAAAATATGAGAAGACAACAATAATAGGAGACAATCAGGAGTTATCAGACATTGGAAGCCAGCATATAATTTGAAAGATAGAAACCAAAACAAACAGATTTAAAGTAACTTGGAGATAACAGAGACTACAGGAAAAAGGAAACCTAAAAATAAAAACAAAACAGCAGTAATATCTACAGAAATGAGAGATCATGCAAGCAAAAGCAAGAACAGGTTGCTATAATAAAGATTCAATCCATTAACATTATAGTGGATAACCATACGTGAACTTCTGTTCACATCTATTTATTTTAATGGAAGAAGAATTTCAATTTCTAGAAGTTATCTTAATTTCTAGAAGTAGAATTTCTGGAAAAGGGAGAATGTATATTTTTAAAAACTCTTGTTACTACCAGTTTCTCTCCAACTAACTCATTCATTAGCACCCCACATTCTATACTTTTGAATATGCTCAAAATTGATAAAACTTGATTTTTTGAAACACTTAAATTTCTTACTAGATATTCTACTTCTACTCTTAGATAACTCTGAGCTTGGAGATCACTTCCTAAAAATCCATCTTTTGTATTCCCCAAAACATCAAGTAAAAGTCAATTGGTATTAGTACCGGATAAATAAGGTCAGTGATCAAACTGGGTAATGCTGTTTGAGTCAAAATAATATGACTGTAAAGTAATAACACTTACTGTGCAGATTGTCAGTAGGCTTTGAAACACAGATACATCCTCACTCATAAGCATAGAGAACAACTATTATAGAAGGGAAATGGAAGATAATGTGGGGCTTCCTCTGATGGTTTCTTCAAATTGGTGGTATTTTTTCATATTATTCAGAGGTGATACTCATTAAAAGAAATCCCAAAAGAAGAGAATGCTTAGATGATGACAGAAGTGCATGCTGGTTAGTGTTGTTCTACATAATGAGGCAAAATTGAAGTAAATATATAAAAACAGATGAATAAAGTAAACCTCAGTGAAAAGCCTCAGAGAAAAATAAGCATTGCTTTTTGTTGCTGTTTTTAATTGTCCTTTTACTGAAAAAGAGCCAAATTGGATTCTAAAAGTAGCTCTCAAGAAAAGCTTCCTTCAGCTGCTAAAAGAACGCTATTCAGAAATTGTTCTCAAATTTGTGATGGGAATTCATGGTATTTGCATCAAGGCAGGACAAACAGGAGCCTGACTTACACCTTTCCATGTCAAGAAAGAGGTGCTTGGAGGTCAGATGACCTATATCAGGTCCTTGTGAAAGTCCAGTTATCTCCATCAAAGAAACTGGAAATAGGACTGTCCTCCCCATAAATCTCTTCAGCCTCAAAGAAGCCCTTGAGTTTCACCTTGCCTGGCTTCTCCAACTGAGGTCATCCTTTGTGATACACCTGGGTCTCCTCCCTCAGCACCAGGTCACACAGACTTTCTTCTGTCATTGGTAACTTCTTTCCATCATCCAACTTGACTGCCTTCTAGGTCAAGCCAGCCTAAAGGGCTATTGAAAGAAAATGAGCTTGCACCTTGGTGGGAAGGAGAGAGCAGCTGTTTTACTTGCTTTCTGCTGAGCAATGGCAAACTGCACACCCAGAACTCTGTCTCTAAGATCCAAACTTGTGAAGAGATGGGCTCAAAAGATGCCTCTGGTCCTGTACTTAAGACTCTGTGGATAGTATGGAGACCTCTGAGTTAGTAAAATTCGATCCTATAGTCAAAACTGGGAGATGACAAAGTTTGTCTTCAGTTTAAAAGAGCAAAATAGAGATCCTTCATCACCTGCTTTGGTTCTGGTGCTGTTCACATTTGTTAGCTCACTGAAATCTGACACATTCCAGGGAGGCGAGCTAACGACTTCCGCTTTAACACATAGAGGAACTGAGCAAAAAGAGAGGAAGCGATATATCCAAAGTTAGCCAGTTAGTAAATGGAAAAGCCAAAATGCAACCTTGGGTCTTATTAATTCTAAAACCCCTTTTAGCATATCCTGAGCCTGCAGAGAGCGCTGGTTAACCTTCTTAACAAGCAAAACACACATTCTTTGAACACCTAGTATGATTAAAAAGCTGAGCAAGACAGTGAGAAAATAGAGTAGGAGGTCTTAAAATCGATTCGGGAAGATAGACTATGTCTATACACCTACCTGCACATTAAAAGAGAACAAAATAAAGGGATGCCATTTTGCTGAATGTCTTTTGTAAATGACCTCACTTTATCTTGTACCTCCATGCTATTACATAATTATTCTTGCTTATGAGGAGTAATCTGTTGTATTCTTTCACCTTTTAACTTCATTTCCTAGCATAGAAAATAAAACCAGGGTTTTATCACAATGGTTAAAAAATCACTCACTTTTTCTTTTAAAAAAAAATCTTTTTTATTTAAATGTGATTTTAGGCTTCTAGAAGAGTTGAAAAATATTGTACAGAGTTCACATGTACACTTCATTTAGCTTTCCTTAACGTTAATACCTTACATAACCTGAAGTAAGAGTGCTTATCTCTAAACCAAGAAATTACTACTGATACAATGCAGCTAACTACAGACTTTATTCAGATTACACCAGTTTTTCTACTAATGTCCTTTTTTTATGTTCCGGGATCTAACTCAGGATTCCATACTGCATTTTGTTTGTCACATCTTTGGTCTGTCCCAATCTTTAACATCTCCTCTGCCTTTTGTTGTATTTTATTACCTCGAGGTTTTGGAAGAATATTTTGTAGAATGTTCCTCAAGTTAGATTTATTTAATGTTTTCTTATGCTTAGAGTGAGATGATGCATTATTTGAAAGAATACCACAGAAGTGGCCTGCCTGTCATCACTGTGCCATACCACAATGCCATACCATTGCCATACCAATATATGATGTGGGTACATCATATATTGTTGATGTTAATCTTTTTTTTTTAAGATTTTATTTATTTACTGAGATATATATAGAGAGAGAGCAAGCACAAGCAGGAAACAGAGGAAGAGAGAGAAGCACGTCCCCCACTGAGCAGGAAGACCAATCCTGATATCATGACCTGAGCGGAAGATAGATGCTTAACAATGACTGAGCCACCCAGGCACCCCTATTGATGTTAATCTTGAGTAAGGCTGTGTCTGCCAAATTTCCCCATTCACACATCTACTATTTTTCCCCTTTGTAATTAAGCGTTTGTTTACTTATAGTAAGAGATACTTTGAAATTATTCACATATCCTATTTCTCTTTAAATTTCACTCAGTAAACAGCTCAATTTTGAAGAAAAGGTAAATGTAACCCACAGACAGAAGAACTCCACCCGTGACAACAAAAGCCATAAGTAACTGGTGGCCATTATGATAATCCTAAAGTAGGGAATCTTCAAACTGCTAAAGACATAGCATGGAAAACCAGAGCACCATGAAAAGGACATAAGGAGTGAAACATTTTGCCATTAGTACTAAACAAAACAAAACAAAACAAAACCTTCCCTTTTTTTTTTTTTTTTTGATAATTCAAGGGCTAAAATAAAGAGATAAATTGTGAAAAGAAACAGAAGGAATTCCAGACAGATTTCATAGTTATCAGAGCTACACTATCATTTGTATTTCTTTCTTTTTTTTTTTTTTTTAGGGGGGAAGGGACTGAGGGAGAGTGAGGAGAGAATCCTAAGTAGGCTCCAAGCCCAGCACAGAACTGATGAAGGCTTAATCTCATGACCCTGAGACCATGCCCTGAGCTTAAATCAAGAGTTGAACACTTAAGTGACTGTGCAAACTAGGCGCCTCTCGTTTGCATTTCTTAACTCATCTTTGCAAAAGTGATGTTTAAAAATCATATCTTTAGGGTTGCTCAGATCATGTATGTAAAGAACCATAGGCTTTAGGTTTTCTGAGTCATTAAACTTTGGTAGACTATTGAATGCCACTTGTATGATTGGTTTGTTAATTTTCTCCCCATGTTCTATTATAACATTGCAAGACCTGTATTTAAGTTACAATGGAAAATATTCCTTCAGAATTTTTTCTGTACCAACTACCATAGCCACAAGAGGCAAAAATTTCATGAACTCTATCTTTGCAGAATTGACTTGACCCTTTAAGAGTCCCAACTGAATTAACAATAGCATATATAAAAGAATATAAAAGAATGTTACTATTAGTTTATCACATAAAAAAGCAATTTGAAATTCATATAAAACATCAAAATACCTATTTTATCAATGAACCAGTTATGTACTTTTTTTTTCTGAGTCAGTCATATCATCAATATCCAATATGTATTTAGTACTTTCTATGTGCCAGTCACTAAGTTTTCTATACATGTTGTCTCATTTGTCACACCTATATGAAGTATCAAGAATTATGAAGGATTTTAGATGTCACTCTACTTGAAACTAACAAGATGGCCTGCCACAGTTTTATGAATGCTGGCAGAAGACACGAGATTCTTGGGTCAGAGATGAAGGACTTCATTATCCATGGAAGTAGCAGAAACCAGAATATCAGCATTTTCTTGGGCCAATTCTCTAAGCCCCAGTTCCCAGAGGACAACAAAGAAGGTTAGGAGACACATGCACATACAATGGGTTGCATTCTAGGAGAGGAGCCCTGAATGTAGGGAAACTGAATTATTTATTTTATTTTATTTTTTATTTGTAGGGAAACTGAATTATTTATTTTATTTTATTTTTTATTTTTTTTAAAGATTTTATTTATTTATTTGACAGATAGAGATCACAAGTAGGTGGAGAGACAAGCAAAGAGGAGGAAGCAGGCTCCCTGCCGAACAGAGAGCCCGATATGGGCCTCGATCCCAGGACCCTGGGATCATGACCTGAGCCGAAGGCAGAGGCTTTAACCCACTGAGCCACCCAGGTGCCCTGGGAAACTGAATATTTTGAAATAAACAGTAATCATGCCACTCTTTGCTTCAGAAGGACACACTTTCACTATCTTCTGAGGCTATTTACTATACAGACATCCCTGAGCAAACAGGCCAGAATAAAGGCAGTCATTGCCTCAGCTGGCAGGATACATGGAAATGCAAGACACTCATGGAGAATTACCTCCCAACATGATGTAGATACTATAATTATTCCTCTTACAAATGAGTAACTTTAAGCTTAGAGAGAACATAAGGAGCCATTCAGTGATGGCATAAGGTACATGCTTTTCCATGGGAGTGTGTTACTATTTACGTGTTCCCCACAGTGTCACAAATGGTATAGGAGTGAGGTTTGGCAAAAATACGCACCCAAGATAAACTTTCCATTAGGCATTTTTAAAAAATAAAGTGTGTTTTCCTCTTTGTGATATCATTTTTAAAATATAAGTATTGGGGCTCCTGGGTGGCTCAGTCAGTTAAGCATCTACCTTTGACTCAGGTCATGATCTCAAGGTCCTGGAATCTGAGCCCTGCATTGGGCTCCCCGCTCAGTGGGGAGTCTGCTTCTCTCTCACTCTCTGCCCTTCCCCACCACTTGTGCTTGCTCTCTGTCTCTCTTTCTCTCAAGTAAATAAATAAAATCTTCGAAAAAATAAAATAAAATAAAATATAAGAATGAAGTTTCATACATAATTTCACATCTACTATGCTTGAGGAGGAAGTACACTGTTATAGATCAAAACACAAGCCCTGAAATCAGACAATGTCAAGTTGGAATTTCAGCTCTGTACTTACTAACCTCTCTAAGGCTGTTTCCTCCTTTATGAAATGAGAATCCCTTGCAGGTTCATCGTAGGAGTTAAATGAGATCACGGGTGTGGTGCTCTTGGCATAGTATGCTAGCACATAGTAAATGCTCAACAATAGGGAGTAGTAATGATGACATGTGGGAGGATTGCTAGCCAAGTCCCTTCAATTTCTGTTGCCCTCAAAACTTGGAAAATTGAATAATAAAATCAGAAAGAGATTTTTTTAAGACCCGTTTTCCCATGTAAAAAGCTTTTTTTAGGCATTGGGGATGTGTCCTATTGAATTTAACCTTTTTTGTTCAAAGGTTAATTTTAAATGTAGGGTGGAAACTCTTCAAGCTGTCAAAGCATGAGCTTTCAGCATTGGAATGGATGTTGTTCTTTTAAAAGGTCTCCTAATACTTTTTTAATGAGTGGAGCAGGAGAGCTTGTCATTTTCCCTAACATAAGGTGAATAAAATACAAATGTATGGTGGGAACCAGACACGGGAGGAGCCCAGTAATCTGCACTTGTCATGTGTGTCCTCGTGATCAACTCAAGGGGCCCTTTGACTTCACACAGGGAGGTGTGCTATGTTAGAGACAGCTCTGTTGATCTTTTATCCATTCATATGGGGGGGGGTGTTGGAAGATGAAATTGCATTTTACTTTCACTTAAAAGTTACACCATAGCCATTAGATAAAAGCAAGAATAATTGCCTGCTCAGTGGGCAGGCTGCTACAGAGAAAGAAACGCGCTCATCAAACAGTTGTGTTTTTCAGCTTTGGCAGATGGAACATCACATTCTTTGGTGAGTTCCTCCACCCTGTAAAATTTAATGATCTGCCCTCCCCGCAGTTTGTGGAACAAATTATTGTCCAAGATAGCTTGATGTCAGTTTGTTTTCGAAAGCCTCTCAACTTTAACTAATAGTTGCAATCCAAATTAACAATAACCAAGGAAGTATGGAAATTATGGGTGCATTCTGGTAATTCACTCCAAACTAAGCTTGTTATCTGCATGAAATACAACCGTGGCTCCATGAATAATTCTCAAAAATGTTGAATTTAAAATGAGCACTGGGTAGGATAAACAGTAGTTGAATAATACTTAAACTCCACCATCTGGTATTCTAGTATTTTAATGTGAGCTAAATTTCTTTTATTAGGTGTTTATTTGAGATTCTTTATGGATTCTTTCCTTCTGCAGAGGGAGCTCCATAAATTGGGGAGGAGAAAGAGTTACGATCCAGGACAGTTTTCTTTTATCGTAGTTCTCCTAAAGAGAAGCACAAGTTTCAGAATCTTAGCCATTTTCCCAAATGGCAACTGAAGAAGTCCCGAAATAATCTCGTCTACATTCAAAACACTTATTTATAAGACACCGCAAGTTTGGTGGATGTGGCGGGAGGGAAAGAGTTACTCAGGTGGTAAGATAAAAAGAGTATATGGTACAGATTAATGACGGGAAAAAGACAAGATGATTAACAGTAGGAGACAGGGCAGGACCAAAACATAACAAATTTACAGCCTTTGAGAGAAAAATAAAAGAATAAAGAATTTTTGAAAAATGAAATGGATGTCATGAAAAGAAGATTCAGTGGGCCCATCATGCTGGGGTTGGGGGTGGGGGTGAGAGAATCAATGTTTTTCACCAAAACTTTTATAGGAAGCTCTCTCAGTGACTTCGTGTGCAATTTGCATGAGAACTATTTTTCTTCTTCCTGTTGCGAGAAAGGCAATATAAAATTACATGGAGGAAGCGGGAGACAGTAATAATGACATTTACATAGCTCCTTGCTGTTCACTGAAATACCTCCACACGCATTACCTGCTTCAGTAGACACAATGTTCTGTCTAAGCCATCATCGCCACTCTACCTATTGCAAACAAGTGAGACTTAAGAGTAATAGTACCTTGAGGCCAGTTTTATTTTTCAAAACTCTCAACTTTAGTTGTTATATTTCAAGTCAGCCCTAACAAAGGGGGCAAGAATATTCTGGGCACAGTCCAAGCAAAACTACGATCTGCTTGAAATGCAACTTCCTTCTCACTCCACATTTAGTTCTTACTTAATGACTCTGTACCACCTAAAGAAACCTGGCTCTGCCACCAACTGGCAGATATACCCTGGAGTAGTCCCTTAGCTTCTCGAAGCACTAGCTTCCTGCACTAACACTGATAGACGACTTCCAGTTTTTCAAAGACACTTGGCATAGGTCACCTCATCTCATGTTAACAGCAACATTTTGTGAAAAGTGAAATGTAAGGTAAACATTTCTATTTTTTTAGTAGAGAGAATTGAATCAATGTTGGTAGATGCCTTGCCCAAGATCATGCTGATCTGTGAGATGCAGGTCTCCACTCGAGACCTCTAAACCGCCGCCTTACCAGGAAATCTGGGTTTGGGTTAGAGGAGGTCTAAGACCTCCTCCAGTTCTACCCTGCCTGACTTCAAAGACTAACTGGGAGAATCTACAGTTATTTGCCCATCAATAGTGTCTTACTGATAAATTGTATACTATTTGGAATAAAAAATAAAATAAAAACCTAGTTATTAAAGTACACCTCCTTTCTGCAAGGGAGGTGGAAGGAATAGAAGATAACCAAAGCCTCTGTCCACCCTCAAAGAGTGCATGCTGTGGTTTGGGCATAATTATAAACATCCACTGCCCGATGAGCAGCTCAGACAAAGTGCTTTGGGAGTCAGAGCAGGGAGGGGCCTTCGGTCTGAAACCACAGGATAGGTTTAAACACTTAGAGCCTGGAGCAAGGGAACAGAAGAATGATAACCCACAAAAGCTTTGTGTGCTGTCTACCTTATTAGCGTATCTGTTTTCTACCAAAAAGACATTAGGATGTCTTTTTTTTTTAATAAATAATAACATTATTGTTGTCTTTATTGTTATTCACTATCAACGTAGCCCTCCTAGCAAAATAGTTAGGCAATATTTATTCAGTACCTGATACACGACTAATAAATATACTCAAATCCAGAGAGTTACAAATCTAAGAAAGCATGAAAATTTCAGGCACCAGCTTCGTTTTTGTATTCAGTAATCTTTTCTTTTTTTTCTGGTTTTGTGTCTTTATCAAGAGCTGCCAAAAAGTCATTCAAGTGACCAGTTCAATTTTTCTTCCTCTGTGTCTAATTTCTCAAAATACTAAAGTAAAACATGAGAATGAATAAAAACAAAAGAACAGAATGGAAAAAGAACAGAAACAGAGCACTAAGACAATTATTCCCGAATGATCGAGGTCCGACAAACTTTGCCACTACCCATAATTGTTCAGTGTTATTAAGTTGTATCCTGTGACATATCCCAAAGTCAAAATAACTTGCCCACTTAACTTATAACAATGCACCGGGTACAGATTTTCTCCATGAAACAAGTAAGATGGATGTCAGAGCAGGCCTTGGAAGATACTGAAAACAGAGAACTAAACAGTGGATCACTCTGACAGCAGATTAAATAAGTAATACATGAGCATCAATTACAAACACTCTTTCCATTTAGATCTCAGCATTGCATCAAACATCAGGCAACTGTGAAAGATGAAGCAGGACCAAAGCAAAAAGGAAATTATAATAATGGAGCTTGCAATACAACTTCATTTCAAATAACATCTTTCATATAAACTGATATCCAAAGTACTTTCCTGAATAAAATAGTATAAGAAAGTGGACAGCATGTGGTATAAATTACAGAAAACAGTGGTGCAAAGATATTATATGTGGAGCAAATTAAAGCATTCTATCATAAAGCCCACAGCAGTGGGAAGGAGTGTGAAGAGGTACAGCATAGTATGTGATTTTAGATGAGGTGTAAGAAATTGGGACAATTTGATAAGAAAGCCGTTTTTCTCCCCTCTTATTCCCCCCCCCCCTAAATGAAGTACTTACCATTCTCTTTCAGTAGAGTGCTTTAACTGTGGATTTGATAAAGGTGAATTCTGGGATGTTTAGCTTGAATGTTGCCATCAATCAGAACGAGGGGTTCTGTGTGAGGAATCAAACATCCTCAAAATCTGCTGCGTATCTAGAAACGGGACATGTACAGGTGGCCAAATCTTCCTCCAGACATTGACCGCATGGTGGTTGAGAGCAATGGGCAGGAACATCAGACTGGCCCATCCCATCCATACTTGATTCTGCCACTTAAAATCCATATGGCCCTGAACAATGTGTAACCTTTCTTGCCTCCACTTCCTCATGTCTAAAATGAGAAGTACCGTGCTGTGTAACAAGATTCTCATAAAGATTAATTACGAAATTCATGTGAAATGTTTAGCAGACGGTCAGTAGCACAGCCATTTAAAATGTTAACTACTCTACCTATTAGGTATGAAAAGAAGGTTCCCCATAGGAACTCCAGAACCACCAGTGAGAACCTCTAGTTGTGTTCAGAGAGAGTAGTCAGGATTCACTTCAGAGCACTCCCCACAAGGGTGAGCCCCTCATACACCTGCCTCCGGGGTGCTGCTGCCAAGTGTAGGCATTCCAAGGTATGACTCTCTGGGGTCACAGGACTTTTGGTTTGTAATCGAGGATCTGAAACAACAGAAAATGGACACTCCTTAAAATCGGTAGAAGATCCAGAGTAGATCTTTGGTTAAGAGGTTCATAAGGGAAGTTGGGCCACATAAATTCATCCATTTAACAAGCCATCATTGAAGCTATAGAACCAGATTTTGTCAGCCCCACTGCTTCTTCCTGCTGCCACTGACTCTGTAATTATGCTCTGCTCTGTGGCCTTACCTGTTCCTTTCTGTCAGATGACTTCCACAAATGTCCTCCCTATAGGAGAATAGGAATAGGAATATGGTGTCCACCATTCCTCTGGTATTTGTTACGTATTGTTATGTAGCAAATTAGTCCCAAATTTAGCGCCTTAAGACAACCCACATTTATTAACCCATAATTTCTGAGGGCCAAGAATCCAGAAGTAGCTTAGATTTGTGGTTCTGGCCCAAGGTCTCTCAGGAGGTCTCCACAAATTGAGCCTGCTAACCAGGGGTGCAAAATCATTTCCAAGCTCACTCTTGCGGCTATAGGCACATTTCACTTCCTCAACATGTGGATCTTTTTGAAGGACTATTCACAATATGGGAGTAGGTTTTCCCCAAAACAGGTGGTCCAAGAAAGCTAGAGAGACCAAAGCAGAAGCTATATTGTCTTCTACAACCTAATCTCAGAGGAGACATACTGTTACTTCTGTGGTGTTTTATTGGTCACACAGACTATCCCTTGTACAATATATCAAGAGCGTATAGCAGGAGGCAGGGAACCTTGGGCACATCTTGGGGGCTGGATGCCACATCCCCTCGTGGCTAGTTATTCTTCAGCCCTGGCCACCCCTGGATGCACTTGGCCTGTTGATGCCAGTGATCCAGTTTGTCTCTACTTCTCCCTTCCACGCTGAACTATCGTGAACTACTGAACGATGCTGACGTTTTTCCTTTCTCAAAGCACTTACCAAAAGATTGACCCTATTAAGGTAGTATGGGTACTTTAAGGCTTTTCTCTGTTCGTTCTTCCAAGTAAACCTGAATATGTTTATTGAAGAGCATTAGCTACTAGAATGGAAGGCTCAGATATCTGTAAGTGACAATACCGCATCTAACATCTAACATCCTCCTTTTATAAGTCGCCAGGTAATTATGACTATCATCAAGAGATGAAGCTTCAGAGAGACGCTTGCCTCGAACTGTCTTTTCTCCGAGTCTTTGCTCTCCATTTAGTCTTTCTTCATTCAGAATAGCTTTCTCTACCCCATTCCCCAGGTGTTCATATTCTCTCTCATGGCCCAACTTCAGTGACAACTCCTTCAAGGAGCCCCCTCTGACCCATCATCCCTCCCTTCTCTGGCTGCATTTACAGTTCGTTGTGTATTTCTTTTTCTGTTGTTTACCCATTGGAGAGTAAGAGGGCACACGCTACCATTGGTATGAAACTTTGTAAAGCGTTAGTCCGGGAAGCCAGTGTGTTAGATGTAAAGCGCCGGGAGGAACCCCACAGGTAAAGAGATTATCAGTCACTGATTTTAAAAACACTGCCAATTTCTCAACAATCATGGAAGGGTTCATCCCTAGGATCCTGGGATAACATGTTTTTCTCCTTGGAACTTGGACATGTTTACCTTCCTGCAGGTCCCTGATTATCAGTGAGAAAGCGCAGACTTAAAGGCGTTTGCTCAGTGACCTTATGGACTTTCAATCCAAACTTGGTTTTGGCTGAGGACAGTTTAGCAGTTGCCCTGGGGGCAGTGGGGTGGAAATGACCCTGGTTTCCTCAGCTTTTACTAACAGTGCTTCTCTGGCGGCTGAAATCCTAAACCTTTCTGCCTCTGTGCATGGCCTATTCTCATCTCTCTTTTAATTATAAAAACAATGTAGCAGCTTTCAATAACTTTGGGGAAAAAATACTGGGAAAAACAAAATCCCAGTACCCAAATGCATAGAAAACACTCTGTGTTAACTGAACCTATGTATTCTACATGTTTAGTAAATGGGTTCAAGTTTCCTGACCCCTTTTCCTTGTCCCATTAAAAATTATGCCTACAGCCATACACACACACAGTCAATCCTTTGGTGAGTGTGTGTGTTTATGTGTATGTTTTGTGTTAAGGTGTGTTTCCTGATTGTCTTTAACTTCTTGGACACAAAAGCAAGCAATGCATGACATATGCCTTCTTCCAAGCCTTTGTCCATAGTTGTATAACGTTTCACATTGATCCATCGTAATGTGTATATAACCTTATACTCTTTTGGCATTTAACATAAGGCCAAAAACAATATTTCAATGTTCCTGCATAGACTTCATAATTCAGTGTAGGCAGCTTGGTTGTCTAACAGACTTGAGGACAAGTGCTTCCTCTGTCATTCAGTAGTTGTATTACACTGGATAATTAATTAACCTCTCTGGGAATCACTTTGTCTTTAAAATAAGGTAAACAATATCTGCCTCATGCTGTCAGGATGAATAAATGACTTAGAGGATACAAAGTTTTAGTACTGGCCTATACTAAATGTCCAATAAATTTTAGCTAAAAATAACCCTCATAAAATATAAATGTTTATGTGGTATAGTATTCAAGCGGAAAATAAAAACTATTTATGACATATAACTACTCTAACATAAGATGACGTTATGTACTCACAATCTCTTTAAATTTCAATTTTAAGTATATATCAAATCATTATGTTGTACACCTTAAGCTTATGCAATATTTTATGCCAAATATACCTCAGTAAAGCTGGGGAAAAAATTCTAATTTCAAATAACTTGAATCTGATCCTCATCTATTGTTGAGTGCAGTGGTCTCTAACTAATTATAGCCCTTGTATGTGGGAATGTATTTGGCTGATTTCCCCTGTGTCCTTTTCTTCCTTCATCCTGGATACACATTGCTCCTAGTAAAAACACTCGCCTGCTGGTGTTTATGTTTACACTGAAGATTTCCGTGGGCTGATCCCTGGGTTTTTCATGTAATAGTCAACATTGCATGCAATATGAAGTAGAATTTCAGGGAAATAAGTGGTTAAGCACCCAGTAAGTGAATAGAGGTTTTGCAGAGATCGAACATGTGTTAATGAGGAAGTTTTCAACTTCACAGTTTCTGTTTGAATCCTTGGAATCGGGGCAACCGGAAGAATGAATTCTGACCATTGCAGAGAGCCAGAAGAGACTTTGGCCAAAAAAGACTTTTGGGGTTTGTTTTGTTTTGCTTTTAGCTACTAAAGCTCTGTAAATAAATAATTAGTACCGATTTACATTTAAAATTTTCAAATGAATATCCACAAATCTGGTTATTAAAATATGAACAATTAAAATATGGTCATTAAAATATGGACAGTGAAATTTTACTAGGGTTAGGCCTTGTTTTGTTCTGTTTTGCTTTGAGGAGGGAGAGAGTATTATGATTGGGATGATATATTTAGCAAAATGCTTAATTGCAATCTACAGAATCCACCTTTGCAAATCTGAGCAGAAAAGGAATTGATGCAAGGATATTAGGCAGTTCACAGAACATCGGGGAGGGCCAGAGGATCCAGCAATAAATCTGAACATCAATGAGCAATGGTCAACCACTCCTTTTCTGGCAGAAACACCACTGGCATTTGGCACAGGTGCTGCCCAGAACTGGATTCCAGAAACACTGCCATTCCCTGCCCTCCACCACCTGAACTACCCCCAAACTGAGGTGCATCTGCTCCCTCACATGCTCTCTCCAGATCTGTCTCTAAAGGATAGTTCCTCCGGTTAGAGGAATCTAGGTCACATGCCTGCCCCCTACTTCAGGGAGTCTGAGATTGCAAGTTTTGGGCTTCCTCTTTGGGAAAGGGAGACATAGAATGTGGGAAGTGATCACAATGTAAGGAGTGCTCAAAGCTATCAGGTAGCTCAAGTCATGAATGTATATCACAGGGTTAAACATTTTGAGTGTTCTGTCCGCACTGATTGTGGATTTCTGTCCCAGAGGAGAAATTTCTTGCTGCCAATTTCTCAGCTGTCTGGGAGATAGACTCCATATTCCTCAGATCCCAAGACTTTTCAAACCCTTCACTGCCCTAAAGAAAATTTGCCATTCTTCAAGTATGTAGCCCTGCTTTCTTCATTTCTCCCTTCACAAGCATACCCAGTGTTAACATGGGAATCTGAGATGATAAGAATAAAACTGATAAATGTGTGTGTGTGTGTGTGTGTGTGTGTGTGTGTAAGAGACAGTGTAGATGTGTGTGTGTGTCTGTGTGTCTGTGTGTGTGTGTACTAGATACAGTGGAGGAACTCATGACCTCACTTCCCGTTTATGGTTAGGTGTAATTATAACAAAAGAGAAAGGAGTACTTTATTTCTTAGAAATTTCATAGCATAGGAGGAAAATAGGATGGATGGGTAAGATAATTAGAAAATACCTTATAATGCAAAGAAAATAAATAATTTCACCATTATTAGGCATGCAATCCTAAGCCAGAATGCTAATTACTCACTCTAATTGTAAATATAAAGATTAAAATGGTCCGTGTTTCCAAATAATAACTGTAGAGTACTTAGGTAGTAAGAAAATAACTTTTTCGGTTGTATATTTAGAAATCCTATCAATCTTTGACATACATAGCTTAAAAAAGATTCAGTTTGTTTTGTTAAATCTAATTGTAGGCCAAATAATTAGTGTATGAGGAGAATTAGTGAAGATATGGCAAGGTAATCATAAATAAGTCTTGAATAACTGATTTTTCTAATGATGAGTTTCTCTCTGAATAATTTGTATGCGTTGGAATTTTTCTCTAATACTATTTAATATATTTTATAATATCTTTTAAAATTACAAATATAGTATGCTCAGTGGAAAAAAACTTGAAAATACAGATAAGCTAGAAAAGAAAATCTTATCACCTCTTATGTATAGTTAGTCTGCTTGGGCTGACTATTAACAATTTGCCACAGACTGGATGGTTTAAAAACAGAAATTTATTTTCTGTCAGTTCTGGAGACCAGAAATCCCTTTGTCAATGTACCGGCCAACTTGGTTCTTGGTCAGACCTCTCCTGGTTTAGATGGCTGCTTTCATCTCACAATGTCCTCACATGATGCAGCAAGAACAGGGTTTCTGGTATCTCTTCTTACAGGGCACTAATCCCATCATGACCTGATCTAGCCTCAGTTAGTCAAAATGTCCCATCTCCAAATACCATCTCATTGGAGGTCAGGGTTTTAACATATACAACTTGGGGGGGGGCACAAACATTCAGTCTATAACATCACAATTCAGAATATAAACCCTCTTGAATTTCCATTCTGTTTTTTGCATAAGAACAAAAACAAATATTGTAAAAAGTGAAAATATACTGATTTGCAATGCACTCTTTGCTTTTCATTTACTATATTCTGAGAATAACTTTCCTCTTAATTGTGTAATTATATAATTAAATACATAAAATATTTTAAGTGTCTTTAAATATCATTCTGTAGCATTAGGTTTAATAATAGAATAGAATTCTACTGTAAGTATATGCTCTAATAATTAGTGTCCTAATTCTTTCTACAGATGGACATTTATATTTTTTGTAATTTTTAAATATTTTAAATAGTGCTATAAAGAATATTCTTGTAATCATTTCTTTGTTGCATGCCTATAATTATTCTGAATTTCTGGGGCAAAGGGTATGCATATTTTAGGGCTTCTGATAGCTTTGCCAAATCTTCCTTGAGAAAGTTTATTCTGAGTATATTCTCAACTAGCAATGTAATAAAGCCTATTCTTTTTTTTTTTTTTTTTTTTTTTTTAAAAACTTTTTTTTAAAGATTTTATTTATTTATTTGACAGAGAGAAATCACAAGTAGGCAGAGAGGCAGGCAGAGAGAGAGAGGAGGAAGCAGGCTCCCCGCTGAGCAGAGAGCCCGATGCGGGACTCGATCCCAGGACCCTGAGATCATGACCTGAGCCGAAGGCAGCGGCCCAACCCACCGAGCCACCCAGGCGCCCCAATAAAGCCTATTCTTGATGTCTTCACCCTCAACCTGTATTAACACAGGGCATTATCAATTTTAAATTTTTAGCAAAGTTATGCCACTGTTATTTTCATTTAATTATTTTTTATTGGTCTGCAGAAGTTTTTAATTACCCTTTACTCTTAGAGGTTCCATCTATCATTAGAGAGATTTTCCCCACTTCAAAATTAAATAAGCTTTCATATTACACTTTTGAAACCTTGTTGTGGGGATACCTGGATGGCTCAGTCAATGAAGCATCCAACTCTTGGTTTCGGCTCAGGTCACGATCTCAGGTTCATGGGGTATAGCCCCGTGTCGGGCTCCACACTCAGCTGAGTCTACTTGAGATTCTTTCTTTCCCTTTCCCTCTGCCCTTCTGCCCACTCGTGTGCCTGTGCTCTCTCTAAATAAGTAAGTGAAATCTTAAAAAAAATTGTGTGTGTGTGCCTATAAATTTTAAATACATCTTGAGTTTATTTTAGAGTTAAATATGCTTTCTTCAAATGATTACCAATGTTGTCCCAATGCATAAAATTTTGTTTTTTCTTATACAAAGAAAACATTCTAATTAGAAAAATATAAAACTAATCCTAATTTTAAAGGGACCTTAATGATAAGTTAGTCCTCACTGCGTAGGGACTGTGAGGATCCTATTATTCTAAAGGTCATACGGATTGACTTTGGCCAGCTGTTGGTGTTATTTTTAAAGCATGATGTGAACATGACCTATGATAAAATTAAATCTGTGTATACGCAATTTGGCTCCAGCATGGGAGGTTGTACATAATATTCTCCATAACACATCCCATTCTAATCTTGAAATCAACAACACTTAAGACAACATGCATAATTAATTTTGATGTATCAAATTAATCCTTGCTGTTTCTTGACATTTCCAACAAGGATATTGATTATTATCATGATATTTTAAACACAAGTAGCTATCCAGTAAAACCTGGAAGTGCATTTGCCAATTCTCTTAGAACTTCAAGCTACCACTAGATGGAGTCATTAAGTCTTTACCAAGCTGGATCCATTAAAATGTAATGTTCTTAAAGCAACAGATCAGCAATGTTTTAGTCAGCACCCCTAGACAGGTGTGGTTTTTTTTTTTTTTCCTCCTATGCAGGTAATTATTAACTCATCTTTAACTTGTCTTTAGATAACCATGACTGTAGCTGAATTGGAATGAATGTCAAATTTATTTAATAAAAATTCTTGCTAGTAAATATTGCAACTTGGCCTTAAAATCTTTCATCTCAAGATGAGCATAAAAAACTCAAGTGCATTACTATAGATATATACATATATATGTATATATATGTATATATATATATATATTCACAATAACTATGTGGAGAACATTATATATGAGATGATCCCATTCACTGTAAGTACAAAAGGTATGAAGTACTTAGGAATAAGTCTAACAAAAGATACACAAGGCCTTTATATAGAAATTGTCAAAGATTATTAAACATCATTAAAAAGCCCTGAAATAAATGAAGAGATATACAATGTTCATGGATGAAAAGACTAAATAATATATACAAATGTTGGTTTCTCCAGATTAATCTATATATTAAATCAATTCCAAAAAACATACAATTCCAGTCAAAATACCAATACGATTGCTTGTGTAAATTAACAAAAGGATTCTAAACCCCCAAATTATAATTCATATGATTTATATATAATAACACATGATTTAAAATAGAATTTTAACAACAATATGGAAGTAGGGAATAACTGGTCTTATTTTACCAATAAAATGAATTAGAAATCCAAGAAAAAAAAAATCCATGGTGGCATCCCAAAAATCAAGGACAGAGTTGGTTATTCATGTGGAAAAAGACTACGTTTAAATAAAATTCAATCTTAATCTCACATGAGCCAAAATAAATTTCAGGACAACTAGGATCTAGGTATTTTCAACCATAGCTTTAAAACTGTAAGAAGAAAATAAAGTGATTTGGGGTTGGTTGGTTGGTTTGCTTGTTTTCATCTCAGGGTAGAAAAAATTTCTCATATAAGATACCAAATCACAAAACAAACACCGATAAATTTTCCCGTATTAATGTTTGTGTTTCAAAATGTCACAAGGAGGAAAGACAAGCCCTGGACCCAGATACATGCAATACAGAAAAAAATACATATGTACTTCTTACAGGTAAAATTTTTTAATTAATTTATTTTTCTTTAATTTAATTTTATTTTTTCAGTGTTCTAAGATGCATTGTTTATGCACCACAATCAGTGCTCCATGCAATATGTGCCCTCCTTAATACCCAGCACCAGGATCACCCATTCACTCACCCCTCTCTCCTCCAAAACCCTCAGTTTGTTTCTCAGAGTCCCCAGTCTCTCCCCCTCTGTTTCATCTCCCCCTCTGATTTTCACCAATTCATTTTTCCTTACCTTTTCCTGATGTCCTCTGTGTTATTCCTTAAGCTCCACAAGTAAGTGAAACCACATGATAAATGACTCTCTCTGCTTGACTTATTTCACTCAGCATAATTTCCTCTAGACCTGTCCATGTTGATACAAAAGTTGGAAGCATAATATTCCATTGTATATATGGACCATATTTTCTTTTTTAAAAATTGCTTTTATTAACATATAATTATTATTTGCCCCAGGGGTACAGGTCTGTGAATCATCAAGCTTACACATTTCACAGCACTCACCATAGAACATACCCTCCCCAATGTCCATAACCCTACCACCCTATCCCTACCCCCCTCCCGACCTCCCAGCAACCCTCAGTTTATTTTGTGAGATTAAGAGTCTGTTGTGGTTTATGGACCATATCTTCTTTATCCATTCACCTGTTGAAGGACATCTTGGCTATTTCCACAGTTTGGCGATTGTGGGCACTGCTGCTATGAACAATGGGGTACAGATGGCCCTTATTTTCACTACCTATGTATCTTTGTGGTAAATACTCAGTAGTGCAATTGCAGTGTCATAGGGTAGCTCTATTTTTAACTTCTTAAGAAATCTCCACACTGTTTTCCAAAGTGGCTGCACCAACTTGCATTCCCACCAACAGTGTAAGAGGGTTCCCCTTTCTCCACATCGTCTCCAACACTTGTTATTTCCTGTCTTGTTAATTTTAGCCATTCTAACTGGTGTAAGGTGGTATCTCTATGTGGTTTTGATTTGAATCTCCCTGATGGCTAATGATGATGAACACAAGTAAATTTTTTAAATGAATAATATAACAGAAAAATGGACAGTACAGGAAAGCTAACTGGCCAATAAACATAGGAAAAGATGGTTGAGTTCACTATTATTAAAAGAATGCAACTTAAAACTAGAAAGTCACCTGTCCTGCTGATGAAAATTTAAATATCTGTTAACTTCACGTTTTCAGAATAATGGGTAAAAACTGGAACTCATGTAAACTACCGGCAGAGTGTAACTTGTCATCATTCTCTAAGGCAATTTGCCAATGTTAGTGAAGACTCAAAATGCTCATATTCTACAACCTAGCAATTCCACTTCTAGATATATAATAGAGGCAACAGCTTTTGTAACAGCAAAGATTTGGAAACAAACTACATGTTCTAAAATAATTGAATGGGTAAGCAAGTATGGTTTTTATAGTGTTACGTTATTTTACAATTTATGTAAAGTTTAAAAACATGGCAAAAAGTTGTTTATGGATATTTATTTATTTGTTTATTTATCAAATTATAAAGAAATTCTTGGAAATAAGCATCAAGTTCACTATCGTGTTTTTCTGGAGAGGGTTGAAGGAAATACAGAAAACTTCAAATGTTTCATTTCTTTTACAAAATAATAAATCCAAAACAAATAGGAAAAATGTTGAGATACAGAAAATTAAGTAGGAAATATACGGGTATCCATTATATCTTAAAATATGTCATAACTCTAAAAAAATTTTACTCCAACATCCTAGCTTAGTTCTCTTTTTAGTTTTTTTTTTTTTCAAGTTTTGTTTTTAAAGAAGTAAGAGCATTCTGACATGTCAGTTCAGCTCTCTCTAATGGCCTCACAGTTTTATAGTCATTTTTGCAATGTTATTTTATTTTTGTTTTCACGGAGCAATATTAATAAAAAATAACAAAGTAGGTTCTGCTTTTTGTTTGTTTTTAAAATTTTTTTGAAGTAATCGCTATGTCCAATGTGGAACTCAAACTCATGACCCAAGTGCAAAAGTCACATGCTTTACTGCCTGAGCCAGCCAGGAACCCCTCTTTTGTTCTGCTCTGTTTTACGCAGTGGTATTTCTATTTCTAGAGTCATGTAGACTATTAAGATCGTGTTACCAGAACCCTATAGTATCATTGGAAGATTTTTTTAAAAGTATGTTTTCTGTCATCTGCTTGGCTACCAGAGCAACTCATCTTGCAGCTACCCTAGTCCAGCCAAGGAAAAGAAACTATATTCATATCCTTTACACAACAAAATACAGTTCAACTGACCAGATACCTCCATCTCATGCTTCTTTCTTTTTCATACCCACTACACGCCATTTTTATGTAATAAGTTTCTGGCTTCAATTTACAAATAATCATATTAAGTTATACACTGCGTAAGCAGGAGAAAAAGAATCTCCAGGATCCTGGATCAAATGGCAAGATCCACCACTCCTGTGCTGTTATTTATCAGTCTCCACCAAAGAGAATTAATTTGTAAGAGACTTCCACTTTCAGCATCCCGTAAATTATACCCAGTTACTGTGAAGTAATGGGAGGAAAATTTTAGTGATTCATTCATATTTTATGAGAAACAAGACTGAATTTTATCCCTTCCTACATATCTTCACCCTAAATCAACTATTCACTGTGTCATTGTTCTTCAAAATCATGCAATTCACGTGCTTTTTTACCGATCCAGGGAAAATTTCAAAATATAAATGCCAAATTTGTTTCCCATCTTGGAAGTGTGCAAGAAAAGGAGGAAATATGAAAATCAATAGGGGAGAAAGTGCTTGTGTGAAAGAGGTAACATTTTCCTTTCTTTGAAAAAAAAAATTGGGGGAAATATCCACCTGCTGGAAAAATACATGAATGTTTAGCTATGGCTGAGGTTTAGAAGAGGAGGACATGAATGTCCCAGCTTCTGGTTTAAATGGTATGCTAAGTAAGGGTCAACTCTGGGTCAAATTTACCAGCTAGATATATTCTAAGAGTTGCCCATGGAATTACTTATAATATTTTTCTGATTATTGTAGAAAACTTGGAAAATACAGTTTAGTTACAATGTTTTCACTTAGCATTGTAAACACAGTATATTAAATAAAAAGAAGTGTTTAAGGGCACCTGGGTGGCCCAGTCAGTTAAGCATCTGGCTTCAGCTCAGGTCATGATCCAGGGTTCCAGGGTCCTAGGATTGAGTCCTGCATGTGGCTCCTTGCTCAGTGGGGAGCCTGATTCTTCCCCTATCTCTCTGCCTGACTCCCCTACTTGTGCACTTTCTCTCAAATAAATAAATATTCAAAAATAAATAATAATAAAGTGTTTTAAAAGTTTAAGGTTTTAATATTTGAAAATGGACCCAAATGGAAATAAAATGAACGTGTGTGCTCCAGTCATGTTTTACTGGAATAATTGGGTGTAGGTTGATCAGTTTAAGAAGTTATCTACCCCACTCAAGCTTGAAAATACTGCTTAAAAATCTTTTGTATAGATAACATTCTATTGTATTTAAAAGTATTAAACTGGTCTCAGTGAAGTTCAATATTAATTGAGAATTCACTGAGAGCCAAATTGTTCTTGCTTTTCCTGTCCCCTCCAGTTCTTTTTGTCACAGGACAGAGGAAAATAATTAGCACCCTAAAGAGTCATAAACAGAGATCTGTCAGGTAGCAATATATTAAATCCCATTTAGTGCTCTTTCCTGAGTTCCATTGGAAACAATAACTTGTCTTGCACCCTGATCTAGGGTTTGTTTGCAGGTTACATTTCAGTGTTCACTCAAATGCTGGTTTGTTTCATTTCCACTTCCTGGAACAGTACAGGCAGTCCTTGTTTATGTCCACAATGCATTCCTGGAAACCATACCATATAGCGGTCTGTGGTAACACAGATCATTTCCCTCTTAAGACTAGTGTCAGAACAGAGGGTCATAGTCCTCAATAAGAGACACAAAAGCAAATAAACTGCAGCTGTTGCCAGCTCACTTACCATAAAAACAAAGGTCCAAAAATTAGATACATCCATAATAATTTAGAGTAAAATTCATACTTCTTATCTTATATAATGAGCATGATGCTTCCATCTACTTTGATTACACAGCGGGTAATGTACCTGTAGAGCGTTAACAAATGAAATTCAGCTATCATAATTGACCACAAATGAATTTAATATATTCAACCAGCATTAATCTTCTCTTCCTTTCTAGAATTCCAGAGGGGAGGAAAACGTGTTTCCAGGGGCCCAGATTCTTAAAACAAACAAACAAAAAAAACAAACTATCCAAAAATATGTTTCCACTGTTTTTTTCTTTTAAATACCCACATACAGTTTCTGGAGATCATTCCAGAGAATAGAAGGAAAAATGTAGTAAGCGATTTTAAAGCAGATTCTAAGAACACACGTGAAACCTCTCTTGAAAAGATCTTTTCCCTGTAAAATTTCCCAGTGCCTTGACATGTTCAGAGCTGACTCCGAGGCTACCACATTGCTGCAAGGGTCTTCCATCATCTGCTTCCTGATCCATTGGCACTGCCAGTGCACGTTTGTCTGCCTGCTCTGCACAAGCGGATTTAGGTGGATGAAAGCATGGGAAATGGATGTGAGAGATGCCTTGATGGTCAATTCAGCAGAACTTGGATAAATATAGAGGATGTGGTAGATTAAAAATGTCTTCAAACTCTTTGCTACTCTTTCCACAGACTCTGCTTGCCTTGAATCTCAGTCATCTTAGCGACTTACTTGATCAATATGGCAAAGGTAGTAGCATAGGCTAGATCATAAGAAGTCTTACAGCTTCCTCCTGGGCCTCTTGGAGAGCTCTTTTTTTGTTAATCAGCTTCTGTGCGGTGAGGAAGCCCAAGAAGTTCTCTGGAGAGGTCCACATGGAGAGGAAGAAAGGCCCCCAACAGACAAGTAAGCTCCCAGTCTGCAGCCAGAAGGCTACTTCCTTCTTGCAAGAAGGCGCTATCTTCGGAGATACCCGCTGACACCAGGTGGAGCAGAGAAAAGCAGTCCCTGCTGGGTCCTCCCCAAATTGCACATTATGAGCAATTAACAGAATATTAGTAATGATTGTTGTGGGTTTAAGCTAACACATTTTAGGGTGGTTTGTTATGCAGCCATTGGTACCTGGAAGGGGAAAAAAGGCAGAGAAGAAAACATTAGTTTCAAGCCTGGGTAAACAAGGAGATACCTTTTCCAGGAGAGAAAGCAATGGAAAGCAGTGAAGGTAGAACATGATTAGAATAGCATGGGAAACTTGGGTGTATGAAGGGTATAGCTGGGATCAGCAAGAATTATAGTGAGGACTTAGTATTTTTTACTTTATTATCCATGTTTCATAACTACCTCTATAAAGTCTGATTAAATCTAGAGTGAACTGTAAGTTTAATTAAAATTATGCATGACAGAAAGAGGAAGCTTCTCAGAAAATAATAACATATCATTAACTCATTTCACTGGATAGCATATTATAATCACCTTTTATAACCTTTGAATTGTACAAATAATGACTCAGATCAGTATTGGTCTTGAATATTGTTTGTAAATAAGTAATATATCTAAAAAGTTTTGGCTGGAATGTCTATAGGTGTGTTGCATTTAAATGCTTTCTTGGTCATACACACTGTAACCATATGAAAATTCTAAGCCTCTTGGGAACCTGGGTGGTTCAGTCTGTTAAGCATCTGACTCTTGATTTCAGCTCAAGTGCTGGGTGAGGAACCTGCTTAAGATTCTCTCTTCTGGGCACCTGGGTGGCTCAGGGGGTTAAGCCTCTGCCTTCAGCTCCGGTCATGATCTCAGGGTCCTGGGATCAAGCCCTGCATCTGGCTCTCTGCTCAGCGGGAAGCCTGCTTCCCCTTCTCTCTCTGCCTGCTTCTCTGCCTACTTGTGATCTCTCTGTCAAATAAATAAACAAAATCTTAAAAAAGATTCTCTCTTTCTCTCAGTGCCCCCCCACTCACATGTGTGCATGCTCTCTCTCTCTCTGAAAAGAAAATTATAGATCTCTTTTTTCTCTAAAAGTAGGCAAACTTCTAAGTAATTTATCACCGTAATCAATAATATTAGAGATAAACCATTGCCAAAATAATATGAAACTAAATAGTTGGGTAGAACTATAATTTTCACCCTTGCTTATAGCTTCTGTTGTCAAGTAATTTCCAAGAAATACCTTTCATTAACCCATGCAGTGTGGAAGATTTGTATTCTGCACTCCATCTATTTTGTTAAGGAAGATTATGGCAACTATTTTTTTTTTTTTAAAGACTTCAGCAAATTGTAAGGTTGAAATTGGAATTATTTCTATTTAATCGTTTCATGTGTCAGAAAGTTTTTTTAAGATTTTATTTATTTATTTGACAGAGATCACAAGTAGGCAGAGAGGCAGGCAGAGAGAGAGAGAGAGGGAAGCAGGCTCCCTGCTGAGCAGAGAGCCCAATGCGGGACTCGATCCCAGGACCCTGAGATTATGACCTGAGCCGAAGGCAGCGGCTTAACCCACTGAGCCACCCATGCGCCCCTCATGTGTCAGAAAGTTTTAAGGACATAACTCATAGCCTGAATCTAGTGAACTGAGAGTCAATGTGTTTTTACAGCACTTAACTTTATGTGGAATGGCTTTCACCTTTTCCAGAATAGGTCAAAATAAAAAAACATATTGGAATCCCTTTCATCTCCTATCTCATCCACTGTAAATATTTTTTATATGCACAGTGCCTGGCACAGGTTCAGAAAGAAAGGAGAAATAAAGGGAGGGAGGCAGAGAGGGCTCCCTTAGAAACCTGCTTTTGCATCACATTAAGAATTAACCTGAGGGACGCCTGGGTGGCTCAGTTGGTTAAGCAGCTGCCTTCAGTTCAGGTCATGATCCCAACGTCCTGGGATCGAGTCCCACGTCGGGCTCCTTGCTCAGCGGGGAGCCTGCTTCTCCCTCTGCCTCTGCCTGCCATTCTGTCTGCCTGTGCTCGCTCACTCTCCCTCTCTCTCTGATAAATAAATAAAATCTTAAAAAAAAAAAAAGAATTAACCTGAGACATTTGTGCTAAGTCTCTGCGATTTACAAAATGCAAATATACACTTGAGTCTGTAGAATAATATATCATAGATTGGGAAGGTATAATTTCAACAGGGGAAACCTGGTTTGAAATACTAAATGTGTCTCATACCTCATTACCATTAAAGCTATGTGTGTCTGTCTTACAGGCCTCACGGCATGACTTTTATTAGAGCTGTTTCCTCATAGCCGTGGCAAAAATTGAGATGCTGAAGGTATGATAGAAAAAGAGCACAATTTACTACTCTGCTAGGTGACTAACATAGCATTGGGTAGAGTTTGGCTTTACTTACAAAGCTTTAAAGGGTTTCAGTTATACGTAACTAAGTCTGTTCTCTGTACTATATAATATCAGAACAGTTTTAACAAGGATCATAGTCACTATCACTTAGTGTAGGACCTCAAGGAACAAACACTTTGCTAAGCTTTTTTTTTTTTTTTTAATTGTCGTACTCAATGTGTTACAATAGGCTTCCATGGTAGTATTGTTATATCTGTTTTGAAGACAAGGAAATCAAGGTTAAATAACTGTGTAAGGAGTGGATCTAAGATTTCAACTCAAAGTTAGCCTCCAAGTTCCTTCTCTTTCCACTACCCTTACATTTATATTAAAAACCATTATCTTCACTGAAGTTAGTAAGTGGCCAATACCATAAATAGTATTAGGTATAGAGTACATGTGAGTTCCCACATTTATTTAGAGAGAACTACCAATGAAGTTCTCCTATGAAAGTCCAATCCTGAGAACTCATTTCTTCTTTCTTTATCAAAGTCAATTTGATATTTTTATAACTTATGTAAGACTATCTAAGATGCCCAAATTTGAGGACTCTAAGAGCAAATGTTGGATCTCATAATTTCAGGACAGGATTGGTTCATTTATTCCACACTTAGTATATGGATTGACATAGATGGATCTGTCACATATAATATGACCTACAGATAGCCTTGACCTTTATGAGCCCACAGTGATGCCTCTCCTTTAAAATCCAATGAAACGAAATGCAATAATGTTACTGGGGTGGGGAGAATGAAGGGAAGAAATTACACTAATAATTGGGAGGTCCTGAATTGCTAGGTCTTAAAATTGTTGAACTACTAAATTCAGTACCAGATTATCTTAGGGCAGGTAAAAATATTGATCTCTCCTACGACCGATACTTAGGCCACCTCTTTCAAAGTAAATGCCAAAATACCATTCTGTTATGAATTTCTAGACAGAAAGTGAAGCTCGCTGATGCACTTTAAATTCCATCAAAGGATTAAAAAAGAGAAGAGATATAAAAGAAGCTTCGGATGTGGTTGGGTTAATGCATCTAAATTCTGTTTGCAAACACTCTTGATATTGAATAACAAAGAGAAATGAAGATGTGGTATTTTGAAGCCTGCTTTTCCTCTGGAAGAAGCAGTTGAATCTGTGACTTATGATATTGGCTTTCTCATCTAATACTTTTTTGGGGGAACTTTCTCTGCTGTATTTCCACATAACTGTAAAGACATCATCCTCTTTATTCCTCCTGCTCTGTGCTTCTTATTCACGTGTCTCCTTCAAGTTAGGGAAATTGGCTACCCCTAGAGTAAAAATATTACTGACAACTCCAAAGTGAAGACAGTTCTAATCGAAAATACCTTGGCACTCTCGCAAATGCTGCCAGCGCGGCTGTTTCTGGCTATCAGTTAGGAGCTGGCAGATGTTAAATTGACATATGTTAGGAAATAGCTTTCGGAGGCTCATGTTTCAAAACGTATAAAAGAAAAACAGATGATGCCACTTTTGTGTGTGTGTGTGTGTGTGTGTGTGTGTGTGGCTTAAACTGGGTAACTAGAAAATCACACCAGATGTGTTAATATGTTTCTCTTTAAAAACATTTTCTTTCCTAGGAAAGAATGAGCTAACGCAGAAACGTATACTCCTCAGAGTATACATTAGTCTTCTTTCATAGATTTTGAGTTTCTATGGTGTTTAAAATATTTGGCCAAAATCGATGGAGAAAAAAAAAAAACACCCAAAAAACAAAAACAAACCAAAGAATGAGTTCAATATTTCTACCATTGTTATAGATTTTCTAAACTGATGAATTAATCAGTGTCCTGTAAGAATTGGTTTGTGGGAGATGGAAATAGAATCCTGAGGGAAAACAAATCATGGAGAGGCCCAAAATAGGTAAAACCATTGAATAAGTTAGCTTACTCAGTAAGAATTGACATGTTAATCTGACTTGCCTCACGTTTTTACCTCAAGTGATTCATTGTCACATTGGTAAGGTAGTCACACACGAAAACATACTAAGTCTTCACATTTTCACTGTACAGATTACAATTTGACAAGGACACTTGGTGTTTTTATCTACTTTGTCATTCCCCTCTTTCAGGTGACAGCACTTTCAATATTCATTTGAGGGACGGTCCCTTTTCTATACTCCATGTAGCTGTTCTCCACAAGTTGGCTGGCCAGTCTCCAGGAGTGAATATGTGATGTGAGACTGGCCAATGAGTGAATTCTAACCTCATGACTACAGTGATTGATTCGGTGCTGAATCCATAAGCTAAGTTAGGCCATGGGACAGATTCTTGGAACTTTTAGTAGGGTCAAATCGTTGAGCTTCCAGAAGACATTTTGCCACCATGAAAAAAGTGTATATTCAAAAATTAAGCCAACATAGAGAAAAGCAAGGGAATGGGGGACAAGGAGAAAGAGAGAAAGCGAAAGACTGAACTCTGATGGTGGATTTAGTTTGTGGATCCAAACCATTCTTGAACTTTTAATTATTTGAGCTAATCCTCCTCTTTGCTTGTGCCCAGTCTGAACCAAGTTCAGACATCAAGAGAGCATAGCAACTACATGAGAAATCACTTTACGCTGAGGAAAAGAGGGATGGTTCCATGGAGAAAATAGCACCGGACAGGATCTTGAAGGAAACTAGAACAGAGTAAGCAGGGATGGAGAGAAGGGCATTGCTGATGGTGCAGTTGTGTAATCCAAGGCATTGGGGTCCAAGGTGCCACAGGGTCACTGAAGCTCGGGACCCACAAAGGACCACAGGTTGGTCCATGGTCCCATCACCCCAGCTAGACTCCAAACAGCCCTGTTGACTATTGGGGTGGAATGCACTCTTCTAAAAAGAATGAATGTGCTTTCATGTGAGGAGACACACAGCCTAGACACTCTGTGCAGTTATAACAGTGACATAAGCAAGAGGACCAGGCTGCAAAGGTGGGAACCCCACATCCATGGTCTGAAATTCTGGCCCCACCATGATGGGAACTTCCCTATTACACACTGGTTGCTCAAGAGGAACTATAGAAGTCTAGATAGGCTGAGAAAGGTTACACTGTGGATGGCAGCTTTCTAACATTTGTGAGCACAGTAAGAGAGATAGGTTATGTCAGAACACATATGTATATAAAAAAAAAAATCAAACAAAAAGTTCACACAACAGGACTTACCTTTACTACTGGTTATGTAATCTGAAATTTTCTGTTCTATGTGATTTTCTCTTTCTTTTGAATGCTAGTTGGACTCACTAACTTGATTGCATGGCCCACTTTCAAAATAGCAGTTTGAAAATCACAGACCTAAAATAGCTGTCGGGAAGCACCAGCAGATGTCACTGTAGGTGACCACACCAGTGTGACAGCTGCAGCAGGTGACTATGGCAACAGCTGCTCCCTGCCGGGAACTACCACATCTGCTGTCGTGTGTTTATTTTTATTTAATTTTATAGGCCATATAGTCATAAGGTTTTACATTTCAAACATAGAAAGGGCACACGGTGAAAACTCTGCTTCCCATTCCTGCCTCTCAGCTACCCAGTTCCCCTCCTCAAGGGCAAATCAATGTTATTAGTTTCTGCTGTTGTCTTCCAGAGATACGTATCTAGTAGACACACACACACACACACACACATCTTTTTTCCCTCCTTTTACACAAAGAATAGCATCATTATAACAAATTATTCTTTACTTTTCCTGTCTTTTCTTAGGATATCATAGTGATTCTTCTTCCACCAATACAAAAAAGAAAACTTCATTCTGTTTATGACTGCACAGTATTCCACTGTAGCAAGCACCATTCTTGAACCAGACACATACTAACTACACATTTAGGTTGTTTGATATTTTTCTCTCACAAACAATGCTGCACTGAATAATTTTGCCAACTCACCCTTTCCGACATATGAGAATATTGATCCTAATATCCTTAGAAATGGAATTCCTGAGTCAGAAAGTAGATACATCTGTCACTTTGATACACACTGTCAGATTGTTTTCCAGAAACTACTATTCTAGTTGGCGCAAATTTTTCATGTGAATGTTCTTTTTTTTTTTTTTTAAGATTTTATTTATTTATTTGACAGACAGAGATCACGAGTAGGCAGAGGCAGGCAGAGAGAGAGGAGGAAGCAGGCTCCCCGCTGAGCAGAGAGCCCGATGCGGGACTCGATCCCAGGACCCTGGGATCATGACCTGAACCTAAGGCAGCGGCTTAACCCACTGAGCCACCCAGGCGCCCCATGTGAATGTTCTTAAAAATACTATTATGTTTCCTGATCTTTGCCAATAGATAGGTGAATGGTATCTCAATGTGGTTTTAATTTGCACTTCTTTGATGGTGAAAGAGATTGAGAATTTTTCTAAGAGCCAACACGGTATTTCCTGTTACTCTTTTCTCCCCCCACATTCTTTACATCTGCTTTAAAGAGCAACTATGAGCCGTCAAGTCAAGCAAGCGCTAGCACTTGGCTTAGCTTGTTTAAATGGCAAGTAATTGTGTATTTGTTGAGCAAAAACTATTATCTTTGCAGAGCACTGAGCAAAGTACTATGAACTAGATGAAAAATGTACCCTAGTAACGATTCATCTGTGCGGCACTAACGTAATTATTTGAGTGGCTTTCATAATCAACGCCCTCTCAAAGTGCAGATAACCACTAGTCCAATATCAACCACTGTGGCAGATAAAAATTTCTATCATCTAAATCCCTATTAGGAACAGATATTACACTGGGGGTTAGTCATACAAAAATGAACAAGACAGAATTTTAAGGGGGGAAAAATTAACAATATTAAGCAATAAAATTTAAGGTAATTGTACTGAAAGCTGTTCCTGGTACAGCTGGGGTGGGGGTGGGGGGGGAGGGAGTCAGGTGTGGTCAGTTCTGCCAGGCTGGAAAAGTTCGGTAGTCGTGGTAGGTAAGCAAAGCTCTTTCTTGAGAGGGCTCTTGGATTTCCAAGTTTTTCCCACCTCTCCATCCTTGCTTGAATCCTCAAAACACACATAATTTTTTCCAAAACTGAATCTTAACTTCGCTCATTCCTTCAAATTAATTGCACATTTGCCTTACATTGATCATTTATCTTCCTTCTAAGTTATCACCATCTGAAAGACAAAGGTGTCAGTCTTACTCATGCAAATGACTGCACAATGTAGGCGATTAGTAGATATTCTTGAATGTGATGGGGTTAGATGGGCGAATACATTCCTTCCTAAAGGCCTCCTCTAGTGATGGTTACCTACTTATCATGTTACTACTCATCAGTTAAGCCATTTTTTGCAGGTGCAACACACGCGGATGTCAAAGCCAGGCCCAACCTCTACTCAGAAGACACTGAGGAACCTATCTCTTTACACGTGTCAATTATGGAATAATCACGGACTATGGACTATTATGAAGACACTAGATTATCAAATAGCTACATCTGTGTCAGGTAGGTATTATAGTTTTTATAATACCTCAAAGGTTTTCTAATTCCTATTTTGGAAAACAGACAGGCAAATAGTAAAATGTACACTGAACCACCAATTTAGGTATGGGCTATATATATAAACTATATAGGATGGTCTATGAAAATAACTAATATGTCTATTGCAGATACAGTTTTATTAACTATTAACCTCAATTTACCTGGAAGTTATATAACTGTAATATACATGCACATATATACATTTTTTTAAACAATCAATGACTGGTGTGTCTTCTACTGATCTTTAAAGGGGTTACAACCTTGGACAACCAGCTAGAAGATCCATGACTTTGTTCTTTAAGCCTTACATTTAAGGACACTTCCAGACTTCTCCCAATCTCTCTTATCCCTCTCATGTCTCTTACCATCTTCTTTTATCCTATCTTGACCAATGGCTATGTTCACCACTGGAAGATTTAAACCAATTTGGTCACATGGCTGGCTCTCTCTTGGCTCCCCTGATCATTGGGTTTAATGATTCCTGTGGCTTATATTTGAGAACATTGCAGATAGGTGTTCTCTGTTCCTTGTTTTGAGGCTAGCAAGAATAGCTTACAAAAGAGAGCTACTTTTTCTGAGTTCTTTTCCTCTTTCATGCAACAAGTTCCCTAGGACCCTTGCCCACAGTTATGACTTTACAACTAAAGGCTGCAGGAATTAAACAAAAATCTTTATCCTTTTGTCTCCCTGTTTCTCAGTCAATAGGAGCTAAGAGCTCAAAATGTGCTTCTTCCCATGTTTCTCCTTTCTTAGTTATCTTTTGTCATCAATGTTTTTAATAGTAATGTGAGATAAGAAATCTCTTTTGTGGAATTTTTTAAAAGGTTTATTTTCTTGCTTCGTTCTCTGTGTATTTATTTATTATTTTGACTAAAGTAAAACTTTGCATTACTTCCAACAATAAAGTTACTTTTTGGGATTTCACCAGTTACTTATTTGAGACTATAAAGAGTCTAGGAGCAAAGCTGGAACTCATAAATATTATACCAATGCTCAGACCTGCCAGGCCAGCTACCATATATAACCCTTATGTGGTACCCAGTAGGTCAACCCACAGACCTCAAATGACAGCTATATGGTCTGTTCCAAGTACCCTGTGTGCCAAGGAAAAGTCTAGGTAGGTTAGATATATAGCCTTTGATTCTCTTTTGTGCCCAGGATGTCTTCGCATTAATACAGCAAACCAACATCAAATATTTCAACCTTCTCAGACTACACTTTAAAGTTTGGAAAGTAAATTTTTGTTAAAAAAAAAAAAATCTTTCTGGTAGAGTTCAAAGTAGCTAGAAACTATAAAATTCGGGGACAATTTTGGTTCTTATTTTATATTTAAAATGCTCCCAGAAGAGAGAGAATTTTAAGTTATGAAAATACCTCATTTATCTCTGTGACATTTATAGAGTATTTTTATTAGATATAATTTCATTTTTGTTAATGTAGGCTCTCAACTCCATCAAATGCTTAATGCAATAAAACTTTTAAGACCATATTTATTATCAGAGGCATGCATCAGTTTTGATGGTAATATTCTCAAAAGGGAAACTAAAGTCATGAAGAGAGACTCTCTCTGCTTGGCAATACTATGAACTGCTACATTCTTACATCTCTGTTCCCTCCTTATTTGCAATATCCAATCAAATTAAAACAAGGTTGACATTAAATCTTTGAAGGCGGTTATAAGCCAGGGATGTTCACAAATCCCATGATTGGATGGCCAACTGTATGTAAATACATGGTCACTGTAACATTTTCCATCATGAAGAGAAGGAATCAGAGATGAGTAACAGCTGTAATTTGGTTTCAGTCTTGGAGGTTGTTCTTTTCCAAGGATATCTGGCACTAGAATAAAGTACTCTCAAAGGATTTACACTTAAAACTGCAGCAAAGGCTATCTTTGTGTTCATTTTCTCTTCCTGATCCTCAGAAAAATAACATTTTATAACTTTCCTTATAGTTAGATTGTGGGTATGGAACTGATTCTGGTTAATGATCTGTAAGTGGAGTTCAAGGTGCCTCTGACACAGCAATCCAGGCCACATGTTGAGATGGTGAAACCACAGGATGGAAGCTGCCTGGACTACAATTTTTATAAACAGGAAATAAACCTTTATTGTGTTATGTTACACAGAGTCCAGGATTAGTTTGTTATTGCAGGATACCACAGCCTGTCCTAACTCAACTGGGGAAACAGATTTTCAGGATAAATAGTATAAAAAATATTTGACTGGGACTTTATCTTAAAAAGAAAAGCAAAATCTGAAAATCAGTTTATTTTCTCTTATGGTTAATAAAATGTAGATTATGCTGTTATTATAATTTTCTTTGAAATAGTGAATGACTCAAATCTTGAGTTTTTGACATGTTTCTTCTTAAGGACTCATATATGCCCACTAGGCTTTACAAAACTATTTGAAGATGGATTATCACCATTTGGAATTACTAAATTGAAATCTAATGCACATCCATTTATACACCTGAAGGATTTCTCTTAGGTCAAAGTATGAAATTTAACCATCTGATGAAACTCTTACTTTTAAAAAGTTAACTATTAGGTTCTTAGAAAATCCTTTAGGAAGGCTTAGAAAAGTCAGTATAAAAAAGAATATTTTATATACTTCTTAAAAAGAAGAGGTACTAGATTTTTACTGAACTTCAGGGACCTTTCCAAATTTTGGATTTTTATAAAAAAAATTTTAAATTAGAATTTATTTCAGTCTCCTCAACTAAAATCAGTGAAAAACAATCTTCTGTTTTGATATAGATAAGCCCCAAAAGGAGGATTTGATGGGTTGGGTGTCATCCTATGACCCCACAAGGGGGTCTCGATACAGAAAGCAAAATCAACCACAACAAATTGAATAAAAACATGGTGAAAGCTTTAATACACAGAAATTACCACATGTACCCAGCACATTGAAAGAAGGCAGTACTAAGAATCCATAATCATAGAATACACCACATATAAACAAGAAAAAATCCTTAGCTTATCTGATTCGGGATCTTTTGAATACAATCATTTTGACAAATACATCTTGGAAAGCAAAAATTTATGTATTTTCATGGCTTCCCTGTCCCTGAACAGAAAGCTGTCTTTTTAAAACATCTTAATTTTTAGACAAACTCCATGAAGAACATAAAGCTTTGATCACTCATCAGATATACATAAATCTGGTATTGCTGGTACACTTCACCAATTTTTACAAATGAGTCATTGCACAAATTTCATGTAAGTGTTGCTTAGATCATTTGACCCATTAAACTCAATTTTAATTTCTTATGAAAATTTTGGAAGTTTGTATATTTTGCTAATTTGCTATGAACATTAATAAGAGAGTTATAGTTAGTCTAATCAATGTTAATTTAATTTACTGAATATGTATTACATTCACATAATTCAAAACTCAAAAACTTTAGAAGGTATGCAAAATATAAAAGTCAGTCTTCTGGGGCGCCTGAGTAGCTCAGTCAGTTAAGTGTCTGACTCGTGGTTTTGGCCCAAGTGGTGATCTCAAGGTCATGAAATCAAACCTCACATTGGGCTCCATGCTCAGCAGAGAATCTGCTTATGATTCTCTCTCCCTCTTACTCTGCCTCTCCCTCTGTCTGTGCTCTCTCTCTCTCTAAAATAAATAGATAAATCTTTAAAAAAAAAAAAAAAAGACAGTCTTCCACCCATATCCCTCATTGGCCCAGGGTCTACTCTCCCCTGTGGATAACCGTGTTCTTAGATTTTTATGAATCATTCCAATATTACTCTATGTGCTTACAAGCAGATACAGACCAATGATGGTTTTCACTTCTTAACTTAGTTGTCTTCTCCGAAGCAGTGAACAGGGCTGACCAAGCTCTGCACCTGGAAACAGTCCTTCCTTGGCTTTTTTCCTGGCTTCTTTCCTACATTGCTAGCCCCCTCTACTCCGTCTCCCTGGCAGGCATTCCTTCTTTCATGCATCCCTTACAAACCAATTCTTCTGTTTTCATGAGATATGTTCTTCCCAAGATCTCACCTAGTCCCATTGGGGAGTAAATAAAATTATTGGCAGCAAAGTACTTCTGTATGCTAAGAAACTCTTTTCAGAGAAGAGTATACAGGCTAAGGAGAAGTTAGGAAAGAAAGAGGGTGGGGAGACATCTAGAAGGAGGGAAGTGTACATAGAAAGACACAAACTAAAGAAGAGAGTCAAGATTTCCTTTTTTTTTTTTTATTTTTTAAAAGATTATTTATTTATTTATTTGACAGAGATCACAAGTAGGCAGAGAGGCAGGCAGAGAGAGAGAGAGAGGAGGAAGCAGGCTCCCAGCTGAGCAGAGAGCTTGATGTTGGGCTCGATCCCAGGACCCTGGGATCACAACCTGAGCCGAAGGCAGGGGCTTTAACCCATTGAGCCACCCCAGCACCCCATAAGATGGCCAAGATTTCTAAACAGTGATCAGTTCAATGTGTAACTTAATGAGTATTTGTTGTGAATACCAAATGAAAGAATGAATAATATCTCAGGAATTTGTTTTATCGGGTTAAAAGTAATTACTTTGCTAAACCAGCCATGGTAATTGTAGAAGCTGGATGAGATTGAACTAAACCTAAAAGAACTAGGTCTCTGAGTAATTTGAAGTATGAATAGAAGTGAAACCCATCACATGTTCTAACCAGTACACTTGCATCTCAGTCTGCTGGTTATTATGAACACAGTACTCTGCTTTACGTCGCTTTAATGTGGCAAGGTCATCCATACAGCTTTGTGGGTTGACAATCTGTGAACCTGTCTCCAGATGCTTTAAAAGATTTTGCAGCAAAACTTGAAAGTACACTTCCCCGTGGGGTGGAAGACCTTCATTTCCAGTTGTACTGCTTTTTAAGTCTATCAGCCATAATGAGGGCATGTCAAAACCCAGTTGCTTTCTAATCTAACACCCCAACGACACATGAAACAGTATGAAAAGCATTTGTTCCCTTTTTGGAAACAGTTTTAAAAAATAAACATTTTCATTTTCTTACACCAGCTGAGAGAATAAAATAGTCTCCAAAAGTTACAAAGTTGTGCCCAAAAGCTAGAATGAAAAGAAGCCACTCAGTAAATTTAGCTGAAGAACATCCCTGCCTCTGTGAGGACCGCGTTTTGACGGTCTAGGTGAGGGGATTTTTGCCCTTAACAGAACACTTTCTGTGGCTTAATCTTTATGTTCTTCTGAACTGGTCGTTTTTATGTCTGTAAGATCCCTACAGCTTCATCAACAATAGACGAAGGACCTGAAGGGTGGTTCCTCATGCAGAGCCACAGCTGTGATCAAGCCCTGTCACTTCATTTCTCCGAGCCTCATTGCCCTCATCTGTGTTAACGTCACAGAACCAATAAGAGACTCGCATGAAATAAAGTTACTTTTTACTTTTTAAATTTTTTTGAAAGACTGTTATTTATGTGAGAGAAAGAGAGAGAGAGAATCTCAAGCAAACTCCCCACTGAGCACAGAGCCCAACATGGGGCTTGATCCCAGAACCCTGAGATCATGACCTGAGCTGAAATCAAGAGTCAGCCACTCAATTGACTGGGACACCCAGGTGTCCTGAAAATTGGTTTTGAATTGATATAATTCTATCACACAGTGGTTTAAGGATCTCTTAACTCCAAACTTGGAGTTACCTCCCGTTTGGTTAAATTTCTGTTTATTACAATGAGAAGTAATTAACATGACACTGTAGACCATTTCATACTTCCTTGAAACCCTGTGAATTCCCAATCAATAGCCACATCACCTCCATTCCTCTGCCTGAAGGTGAGAATCTGTCTGGCTGTACTGAGCCCAGGATTGAGGTCTCTTAGCTGGCAATCGGGGAGTATATGACAAACAATCTTTTCCTTGGTTTCTAAAACCAAGTTTCTGGGACCTCCACATTAAAAAAAAGGGTGTATCCTGACCCACTAGGCAAAACTGTGACCTCAATGAGATATTCAATTACAGCTTCATTGCAGGAGATGCAAGGATATTATTCATATACCCTCACTGCGGACATAAAGCCTTCTTTTCAGACAGGGCCCATTGACCCTGGCATACTTTGCCAAAGAACAACGGTCACGAGCTAATAATTCTATGTTCCTATAAGAGAAAAATATCATTACATGGAAATGCCAGAGGTCTCGAGCCCATTTGGAAGTTTTCAGGAAGCTCTCATAATAAGTAGTGTGGTGTGATTGAACAAAGCGGCCCCAAAGTGAAAAGAGCTGGAGGCTTATAATCCCATTTTTGTATTGTGTCACCCTGACAAGGCACAGCCTTTGTAGCACCTGTTTCTTTACCAGCAAGTCCGTATGACTTCCAAGATCCCTTACAGCTCCAACATGCCAGGAGTTTTCTCATTACAGCTTTCTTTAAATACACACATCCTGATGTCACATGTTGAAGGGGAAAACAGAATGGAGTTTGAGTCTCTCAGTCTATGTCAATGAGTTTTAAAACCTACAGTTTTTAATCAGAGAGGCAAAATCTTTAGTGGTGCTAATAAAGTCCTGATAACGATTTTCTCTTATTCATGCAAATGTGGAAAGATGCTATCTGCATATAGGCTAATTTTGTCCACCACTGAACCAGAACAGATCCAATGACTGTCTGAAAGTCTATCTTAGTGAGACTGCAAAGGGCATTGATGAGAGAGATAAGAGGAGATGAGGCCTCTGTTTTGAATAAATTATCTATTTGCATCAAAAAGCTGTGGTACCTATTCAAAAGCCATGTTTCAGAAAAGGGCATCTATTCTTTGGCTAGTCCAAGAACTATGAAGCAAATTTGGGGTTTCTATTCAATAGGAAAAAAGGCAAGAATCAAGAATTCTAACTTTGGTTCAGAATTGGAATACCCCTGAGTGTCAGCGTGCTGCTAATATTCCTAAATGCATGACTTCCCAGGCATCACTATGTCTCTCAGTTTGCTCATAACTTTGAAAAATTAATTTGCTCTAGCATCAAAGATTTACTTTAAGGTAATGAGATCAGTGTTGAAGTAAAGGAGAAGTCATCTCACAGAAAGGTTACATTTAGCAGCCAAAATGCCTTGATTTCTTGTACACAAAAATAATCTTACTAAATTCAGATAAATAAAAAATAAAAGTTTTAAAAAACTAAAATCACCTGCAAACCCACTAGTCCATTACTATTTATATTAGTCTTCTTAAATTCTTTTTCATATATAAATGAGGATTCTTACTTTTTTAACAATGACGGGACCACAGTGCATCTACTGCTTTTTAACTTGCATTTTTTAGGGGCGCCTGGGTGGCTCAGTGGGTTAAGCCGCTGCCTTCGGCTCAGGTCATGATCTCAGGGTCCTGGGATCGAGTCCCACATCGGGCTCTCTGCTCAGCAGGGAGCCTGCTTCCTCCTCTCTCTCTCTCTCTCTGCCTGCCTCTCTGCCTACTTGTGATCTCTGTCGAATAAATAAATAAAATCTTTAAAAAAAAAAAAAACTTGCTTTTTTTACCAATACTATATATTGAACATTTTGACCTAACCCTGGATTTTCATGTATAAAGAGGCAGTTTCAAATGGGCACACTAAGGAGACTAGAGCTTCCTGTGAGATGCGGAAGGGATTTTCAGTGTTAGGAGTATAGCTGAGTGGGCAGAGTTCCATTCTTACTTCTCCAACCCGGATCCTATCTTCATCATATGGAGTTTTTTGAACAGTGTGCTTTACTTATGTGCATATATATGTATACAAGTATTTTACTTTTTGAAAAAAATATAGTAAATATAGTTTAAAAATGACAAAATATACAAGTATATTTTACTTTTTGAAAAATTCATTTGTTTAAAGATTTCTGATGTTAAAGAGAAAACTTGAAAAGTATGTCTCTATATTATTTTTAATATCTATAATTTTTGGCACACATATACATACTATAGTCTGATTCATAGTTCCTTTTTGGCATAATAGGTAAGATTCAGACTCCCCAGGTTTGAAGCACAACTCTGTCACTTACCACCCATGTGACTGTTGTGGTTTTAAAACACCCACAAATTCTTTGACACTCCACAAATATAGACATAGATATTAACCAAGAACCTACATTAATCAGAATGCCTTCAAGTGCAATGACAGATAATGCAACCCAAAATGTTGTGTGTATTAAAAAAAAAAAAAAAAAAAGATTGTATTTTTTGGCTTGCACCTCTATTCATACCAGCTTCAGAAAAGGTCTGGATCCAGGCACTCATCAAACCTCAGCCTGTCTCTAACTCTTGATCTCTCAGCCATTCTTTCTTCTATGATAACTTCATTTTCAAACAACCTATTTTCATGTCAGAACCCCTGAAATTCCAGGTTTATATCTACAGTTGTACATTTTAGTCAAGAGTTCTTACTTGTAACTACAGACTCTGACTCTGAGGATTAAACAGAATGGAAGTTTATTAAAGACACTGAGGATTAAACAGAATGGAAGTTTCTTGTTTGTGGGCTACAGAATTGTTGTAAAGGCTGGAGAACTAGACCCACAGCCAAACTTGCAAAAAGAATGGTATGAAGAGACTAACTCCAGTTCTCCTCCCACCGCCACCAACACCATCTTCCCTACCCAGAGACCCTCAGAGTGACTGTCCAGGAGTTACTGGCTTAAATATACAGCCAGTTACTATGTGGACCCCAAACCATAGTTTTTCTCCAGGCTGCAGAGTCAGAATTTTGGTCTGTGTGAACCAAAAAACAAGTTAGAAGGATGCCTTCCTTTCCAGGACCCTTCCAGCAGGCAAGCTATTTTGTACAACTAACATATTGTAAGCTTCTAGAAAGAAGTTATAAATAGAAGCCATGTGAGAAATGAAGTTAACTTGGCTAATAGTCAAAATATAAATTGCAAATGAGTTGATGGCACTTCATAATTTTAAGCTTTGCTTAATTGAAAAATAATTGAGACTTGGCACTATCTCTTACATGAGACTTTAAGAAAAATAATATGCAGACAATCTCATCCAAATAGTTTTTAGTTGATAATAAAGTTTCTTTTATACTCTTAATGTGTTTGGGTCTTTCATTCAAATACAGGCCATGGTTTTCACAAAAGGATTTTAGGACATTATTCACTCATTCTAGAAACAAATTTAACTTTATCTAATGCTAATTACTTCTATACACTTATTAAGATAAAAATGCTTCTAATATTTAAAATCAGTTAAACTGCAAAAAACATGAGGAATGTTCCAAAAGGATTGCATACCATCTAGACTAGGCACAAATGTCTGCTTTACTTAACATACATATCTTTTGTAATTAATTTAACTTGGCAACTCAACATTTTTGCACCTGTCTAATGCATTTCATGATATAAAGATAAATTTTTAAGGCTATTTTCCATCAGTTTCTTACAAGTTTTTCTCCATATGGCAACAAATTGAAAGTGCTGTGCTCGTCAGAAGCTGGATGTGGTGCGTATTGAGAGCTATATATAGAAGTGGCCCTCAAGAACTTAGAAAATGAAGGAAATAGATTGTCTCAAGAGAAAAACTGCAAAATGAGCGTAATTACCCTATCTTTGGTGGGCAAATCCTTCTGCAAAAGAGACAATTTTCTGGGCCTTCAGAGCTATAATGTAAAGGTGATATTTACATATATACCTGACAGATCAGCCAAGGAAACCTAGACAAGGAGAGTCTGAGAGGGTAGTTTGAGGTCCCTCACAGCAGACACAAAGGGAAGTTATAGGGAATAATGTTGGTGGTATCCATCCCAACAGGTTCTTGATGAGAGGGAGTTTTAGGCATCATATTTTGAATACCTTGGTAAAACTATGTCTATGGAGACATGGACACATCTTCCCTGATAATAACAAACATTTGACTGATCTACTGACTCTTGTTTAAATTCCCGTGTTCACCAGGCAATCTTTTAATCACATGTACCTTGACTACAGAGTGAGAGTAAGTTCTTCATTCCAAATGTGGGTCTTCTATTTTCTATGACAATTATTTTTCATCTGAAGTTAGTCAATTCGCATTCTGGTATCTCCCTCAGCTTAGGTTTAATCAGTGTCACAGGCCTTCTAGAAATTGACTGTTATTAGTGGCCTTTCCTTGAGACTACTTGCAAAAGCTGATCTATCCAAAGATTTCTACGCTGGAATCTAAGACTAAGCCACCATAGCTAGAATATTAGAAATCAAAAAGACGCCTATAAGCAAAGTGAGAAACCATAATTCACTAAGAAAAAAAGAGCTGGGGATGATGTTGTGAGTTGGACTTCTGCAACCACCACCAGGTAGATGGCTCAATTCTGTGAAACCTACCAATAAGCATCTTCTCAGGGCCTAGGACAGAGATGAATGTGGCCCAAGCATCCTTTGAAGTGAAATATTCTTCCCCAAATATGTCTTAAGTTTATGGTGAACAAAGTGTGTGTGAGAGAGGGCAGAGACAGAGGTAGAGAGGAAGGAGGGTTGGGAGGAAGTCCCTTAGGAGATTTTCCCGATGGCTGGCCTATAAATCAAACACCAGTCTGAGCTTTTCACGGTGGTGGCCAATGTGATCGGTACCAGTCATGGGAGCAGGAAAAGGAGAACAGTGGCAGGTGCCTCACCATGCAGTTGCATATCACATATCCTGGGCTTGATCCAATATATCATCCCAACATAGTATAAGTATAAGAGAGTATGTCCTAATATTTGTATAACTCTTCTGCCAGCATTGCTGCCTCCATTATGATGTTCTAGTGACTATTAACTTCTTTCCAATCTCCCAGCCCTAGGAGGAGGGCCCTGTTTCAGTTTCAAGTCAACCATGAATAGAAATTTTCCCAAGTGTGGATTCTGCTACAAGTCAGATAACAGTTTGTTAGCCAACAATGACTTTGTGCTTACTATGTTTCTAGTGGTTATGATAGTTTAAACTAGAAGCACAGGGATGCAGCTGGGTAGAAGAACACTTTTTTTTTTTTTTTTTAACAAAAGGGGCCATAGTCTCTAGAAGAGAAAAAATGTTCTGAAAAGACAAAATAAGAAATGTTTTAATTTGCATTTCTCTAAACGTGAGTGGAATTGAACAGCTTTTCATATAATTAAGGAAAATTTTTATATCCTCTTTTCGAGTTGTCTGTTTCTGTCTTTCCCACATTTTCTAGTGATTTTGATCTTCTTCCCCTCTATTTTTTTTATCTTTTTCTTTAAATAGACTTCATGTTTTAGAACAATTTTAGATTTACAGAAAACTTGAAAAGATAGCACAGAGCGTTCCATACACCCCATACCAAGTTTTCCCTATTATTAACATCTTACATTAGTATGGTACATTTCTGACAGTGAGCCAGCATTGATACATTATTAACTGAAGCCCATTGTTTATTCAGATGCTTTTAGTTTTTACCTAATGTCCTTTTTCTATTCTAGGATCACATCCAGGGTACAACATAACATTTTGTTGTGTATTTTCTTAGGGTCCTCTGAGCTGTGCAGTTTCTCCGATTTTACTTGTTTTGGATGACCTCAAAAATTTTGAAGAGTACTAGTCAGATATTTTATAGGATGCCCCAGTATTATTATTTGTCTTCTGTTTTACTTTCTTTTCTACTTTCTTTCTTTGCTCTTTCCTTCCTTCCTTCCTTCTTTCCTTCCTTCTTTCTCTTCTATTTTATTCATAGCACTGGGGTTACAGACTTTTTGGAGGAAGACCACACAGGCAAAATGTTATTTTCATAACATTGTATCAAGGGTGCATACTATCAGCAAATGATCTATGAATATTGATGTTGAGCTTGATTATCAGTATGAGTTAGTGTTTTTCAGGTTTCTCCATTGTAAAGTTACACCTTATTCCCCACTTTCTGTGGAGTACTCTTTTTTTAAAAAAAATTTTTTATTTATTTGACAGAGATGACAAGCAGGCAGAGAGGCAGTCAGAGAGAGAGGAGGAAGCAGGCTCCCCGACGAGCAGAGAGCCCAATGCGGGGCTCGATCCCAGGACCCTGAGATCATGACCTGAGCCGAAGGCAGAGGCTCAACACACTGAGCCACCCAGGCACCCCACTGTGGAGTACTCTTTAAGAGGAAATCATTGTGCATAAGCTACACGTAAAGAGTGGGGAGTTATGCTACCCATCATTGAGGGTGGAGCATCTACATAAATTGATGAGGAGAACAAAGGTTTTAAAAAAAAGTCATTTAAATTAAATCTCCGTACAACTGATAGCTCACTGATAGATACCTGAGACACGCAGAACATGATATTCTTTAAGGAGTTCATGACTGCCTTAATGCTTTAATGTTTCTGTTTCACTAAAGACTAAAGGCAAGCTTATCCTGACGATAGCTAAATCTTCATGGTGCTTTCATTTCAGCATACAGAAGTTCCTTAGAGAGCTATACTATCTCTACCACTCCTCCCTCCACAAAACTGAAAATATATAATGAGTGTCCCCTCACCCTGCAGGTGCAGCTCTTTCTGCCCATGGGTCCTATCTCCGTACTATAATAAAAACACCTCTTTTGCACCAAAATTGTCTCAAGTATTCTTTCTTAGCCATTCCACTCATGAACCCTAGACTTCCAAATTTAATCAGAAATTGTTTGGAATTCTTCTGCACAGATTTGTCTATTCTCTCCCACTTACTACTTTATTTAATCCTTTGTTATTTCAATATGAGCTCAGATATTTATTTTATACTCTGAACTATAAACAATACTGCTTTTTTATTTTTAAAATTATTCCAGCTTTGGCCATTAAAACAATCTGGCATGGAGGTTTTGGTTGGGGGGGAGATTATTTAAACTACTAATTCAATATTTTAGTAGTTATAGTACTGTTCATTATATATTTCATCTTTTAGTTTAAGAATTTGTCCATTTTATCAAGTTATTAAATTTTTTTAAAAGATTTTATTTATTTATTTGAGAGAGAGAGCATGAGCAAGGAGAAAGTCAGAGAGAGAAACAGACTCCCCGTGGATCTGGGAGCCTGATGCGGGACTCGATCCTGGGACTCCAGGATCATGACCTGAGCTGAAAGCAGTCATCCAACCAACTGAGCCACCCAGGTGTCCCTCAAGTTATTAAATTTACGTGTGTGGAAGTTTTTTGGTAGTGATCCTCTATTATCTCTTAATTTCCACAAAGTCTATATCTCTTCTCTTGAGTTCCTTATATTGGTAATTCATGTCTTCTATTTTTCTTTGTCAGTCTTAGTAGCAATTTATCGATTTTATTAATCTTTTTAAAGAGGTAGCTTTAATTTTCATTGATTTTTCTCTATTGTCTTATAGACAATATTATATCTTATAAATAATTAAACTTTCAGTGTCACTCATTTCTTGTCTTAATGTTATTGCCTTATGTTATGATTTATTTCCTCATACTTGCTTTGAGATATTTTGTTTTTCTAGTTTTTTGAGCAGGAGGCTTTGATTATTTATTTGAAATTTTTTCTTATATAAGTATTTGATACTATTAATTTTCCTCTAAGTAGTTTTAGTGGTATCCCACAGATTTTGCTACATTGTATTTTCATTTAGTTTAATATTTTTTATTCCCCTTGAGAATTATTCTTTGATGAATTTAGAAGTGTATTTTAAATTCCAGATGTTCAAAGATCTTCCTGTCATTTTTTCTTTTATGGATTTCTAGTTTAATTCCATTATGGCTAGAGGATGTATTTTGCATGACTTCCACTCTTTTACAGTTGTTCATATTGTTTTATGAGCCAAGATATGATTTTCTGGGTAAATGTTTGTGGACTTCAAAACAATGTGTATTCTGCTGTTGATGGGAAGAGTGCTTTATCAGTGGCAACTGGGTTCTGTCGGTTGATTGGATTCATGTTCCCTTTCTCCTTGATTTCCTTTCTACTAGGTATATTCTAGGTATATTCATTCTCCTTTAATGAAAGGAGAATGTTGAGATTTCTCCTGTTTTTAGAAACAAAACTTCCAAACTATTGCTGGGCCTTTTTCTGCTGAGCTTGAGGTCACATTATCTAGCTTCTTTACAGTTGAGTGTGAAGTTGTGGTTAAGTTCTGGCAATGGGATATGAGCTGATGTAATAATGTATGTCATTTCCTAGTTATACCAAAAAACTGATGAAACTACCTTACTCTTATCCTTACCATCTTAGTTGTCTGGGAAGAGGGGAAGAGCTATAATAGAGCTGTCTTCATCCCACAGATGGAAATCACATGTTGAAGAAGGGAGAATAGCCTGTATCACCCACCTCTGGATCATCATGTGAGAAAAAAAATTATACTTTTACTTATCTGTAAGCCAATTTATTTATTTATTAAGATTTTGTTTATTTGAGAGCTCAAGAGAAAGTGCAAGCACGGGGAGGGGCAGAGGGAGAAGCAGACTCCTTGCTGAGCAGGAAGCCCAATGCAGTGCTCATTCCCAGGACCCTGAGATCATTCCTGTTCAAAGGCAGACCCTTAACCTACTGAGCCACCCAGGTGCCCAAGCCACTCTATTTTGAGGGTGTTTGTTACTGCTATTTAGCTTATATACTATCATATACCATTTTTTAAAAAATTATTTATTTATTCGAGAGACACAGGGAGAGAGAGCACGAAGAGTGAGAAGGAGAGGAAGAAGCAGACTCCCCTCTGAGTAGGGAGCCCAACCTTGGGCTTGATTCCAGACCCTGGGATCAAGACCTGAGGTGCATGCAGATGCTTAATTGGCTGAGCTACACAGGTGCCCCAGATATCAAAATTAAAAAAAAAATAGATTTATATATTTCATCATGAATAAAAGTAAAAAATACAATTTCCAATGAAAAGAAGTAAGTTGCTGAATGATTAACTGACAGGTTTGTAGAGGTAAAAATGTGAAAGAGAAAGTTACATTGTTTAGACATAAATAAAATTAAGAAAAGTATACACAGGAATGTTACATTCAGTTTAAGAGATAAATTTACAGAAGAGGGGACTCAAGGGACTTTGTTACATTTTATTTGTTTCCAAAAATACCAAGCAAATATTGCAAATTTTATAATTTGGCAAATTATAAATAAATTTTTATAATTTGGCAAATTATATATAAATTTGGGTGGTAATGATGTATATTCATGATAAATTTCTCTCAATTCGTACAGATGTTTGAGACATTTCACACTTAAAAAATAATTTAAAAGACTTCATGGAGAAAGCATTATTTGCCTTGAAAGATATATAGGTTTTATATATACATATTTTATCAGTCTTTATTAGTTTCCTACTGCTACTGTAATAAATTATCACAAAATTAGTGCCTTAAAACCATGCATATTTATTATCTTACAGTTTTGAAGGTCAGAAGTCCAATATAATTCTGGACTAAAATGGAGATGTCAGCAGGGCTGTGTTTTTCTGAAAGCTCTAGGGAAAAATTCATTTTATTACCTTTTCCAACTTTTTTAGAGGCTACCTACATTCACTGGCTCATAGTCCCCTTCCATCTTTAAAGTCAATAGTGGGTCATGTCTTTCTCAAGATGTGTTCTCTCTCTTTTGGACTCTTCTGCTTCCCTCATCCCCATTTAAGTAGTGTGTTGTTACATTAGTTTCACCTGGGAAAGTCTCTTCATCTTAAAGTCAGCTGAATCCTAATTTCATCTGCAACTTAATTCCTCCTTGCCATGTAGAATAACATATTCACAAGCTTTAGGGATTAGGACATGGACATCTTTGAGGAGCCCATTATTCTGCCTACCATTAGGTCCATCATTTATTCTTTGTTTACAAGCAATAGAAATTGTCTCTAACTTAAGCAGATAGGGAATTTATTAGGTGGATAAAGGTTTAACTGATAGAATTATAGAGAAGCTGAATAAGTTTGTGTTGGAAAAGATGTGGAATAGCAGCTTTGGGTGTCTAGAAAGTGGGAAATAATAGACAATCTTTAACAGACACTATTATCTTAATGAATCAGCTCTGACTGTGTTTTATTCTTATGTTGCTTGAGATTCAAATTCCAAAATCTGACTGGCTTACCTTGAGTAAAGATTTACCTTGAGTAAAGGTTTACCTTGAGTACCTTGGGTAGTGTGTCCACTCCTTGACCAGAGCTAGGATGAACATCTCGACTGAGGAACCCACCAAGTTTGTATACAATGAGGGGTGGTTCTTCCCCCAATAAGAAGTAGATATTATTATTAGAAGAAGGAGAAATAGATGTCAAGCAGACAAAACAGGAGACACCCACTATAGTACAGCAGTGTCAGCTATGTTGTTTATAGAATCATGAAAATTTGTATGTTTTATGAAAAAGTTTAGTTTGGAAGCACCTGGGTCATGGTCAGTCTGCTGAGCATTCAATTCTTGATTTCGGCTCAGGTGATCTTAGTGATGGGATTGAGCCCTGAGTCAGACTCTATGCTCAGCAGGGAGTCTGCTTGAGATTCTCTCTGCCTCTGCCCCTCCCCTCTCAAACTCTCAAATAAGTAAATCTTTTTTTTTTTTTTTTTTTTTTTTTTAAGGTTTAGCTTATCTAGCATAGAACATGAAATTATACTGGCAAAATAACAACAGGAAAGTAAGCTCAGCTGTGTAGCACTGCTCCTAAGTGCACAAGTGAAATATTTTACCTAGTGTCCTAGGGAATATATAGCAATGGAATGTTAGGATTGAGGAGTAATACGATTGAAACTAGTTAAGGAGGCTCAGGTTAATGGATTTGGGACCAAATGGAATAGGAAGTCAGATTCGGAGATACAGTTATGCCATTAATAGTACAGAACAAATCCTACTTAGTTATTTTTACTTTCTCTTCCATTAGAAACTGAATTTCTAGTGAAAGACGAGTCTGATTTCCTAGAAATCAATTATTTTTTTTTTTTCAGATCTTGGGAGAAGGATGCAAGATTCAAGATCTTCTGTGACGATATATCTAAAAACTCCTATAGACAGACTCAGCATCATCTCCTATAATAGCAACCAAAAAACCAAGCATACACCAACACCTTCTTCATCGTTCACTCCTCATTTTTATCTATCAGATTCCATAATTATTTACCTCATTATTCTACCTATCCAGTAGTCACTTTCCCCAGTTGTTTAGTAAAAGAATTACACTTTCATCCTAACCACATCTTCAACTAGAATATGTTCCACATAAAATTTTAAAGATGATTTTCAAGGAAAGTAATAAAGTCACACATTTGAAGGTTGATGACTAGGCTTTAAAAAAAGAAATTAGTAAAGTAAGTTGTCTGAAAGTCAAAAATGTTTGCAACTTACATACCTGATGAATATAAAAAGAATTCCTGGTCAGAACTACCAAGGAATCCTAGAAGCAATATGAAACTCATGCTGTGAATCTGAAAAGGAATGTAAAGTATTAACAAGTACTATCAATGTACCATCATCACTGCCTAGAAATATTTTCCCCTTGCTTCTGAAACATCATCCATTTTTATCTGGATTATAACAGCTCCTCTTCTATCGCCCTTGTTTTTCTGGCCAGTGGAATCGATGAGTCATTTCACCATCTGGGCTAGAGGAAAGGGAGATGTATGGCTGAATAAAGCTCAGTATTATCTGCGTAATGATGGCCCTGCAGTCCAAAATATCTCTCTTTCTCAGTGTCCTCATCCACACTTAGTTTCTCTCCAAAACAAAATTAGGGGGTATTCTACAAGAGCAATTTCTGGCTACTTATGCCCAGTTCTAAGTCAACATTTCCAAACTCTTGGTAATAGGAAGAGTATGCAACATTGACTTCTCAAAGGTTTGATAATGGCTGTAAAGGTTGGATTAAATTAATTTAGGAAAATATATAGCACCATATATTTTTGAACTGCCATTCAAAATTCTAAATAATACCACTCCCCAAAAACAAGGTCAACACTTGAAAAGGAAAATGCCAGTCTTTGCTTAGAGGGAGAGTTAGGGTTGCCCAAATGCTGTAAGTTTTCAATTCATTGTGTGTGTGTGTGTGTGTGTGTGTGTGTGTACATACATGTATACTCTGCTAAATACCAGGGTACAGTGGTGAACAAAGTCGATATTTATCTTGTCTTCATGGAGTTTATAGATGAGTGGAATCAAACATAAAGACTATATATAAATATAAATGTATATATATCAAGGCATCTAAGACCTTTATTTAAAACATAATGGGGGTGCCTGGGTGGCTCAGTAGCTTAATCCTCCCACTCTCAGTTTTGGCTTGGGTCATGATCTCAGAGTTGTGAGTTGGAGTCCAGCATTAGGGTCTAATGCTCAGTGTGGAGTCCGTTTCAGATTCTTTCTCCCTCCCCCTCCCCCTCTGCTCTTACCGCCACACCCCGCACTCCCTCTTTCTCTCTCTCTAAAATGAATACATAAAATATTTTAAAAAAAAAGATGAAACATTACAATGCCAATTGTCAAATTTTGCTTCTGTAAGATTCCTTTCTTTTCACAAAGAGTTAATGCTTTATACTGCTATATTACGTATGTATGGCCTTATGATTTGTTTTCAATTTTTAAAATATGGATAAGAATTTTTTTTAATTTTTTATTTTTTATAAACATATATTTTTATCTCCAGGGGTACAGATCTGTGAATCGCCAGGTTTACACACTTCACAGCACTCACCAAAGCACATACCCTCCCCAATGTCCATAACCCCACCCCCCTTCTCCCAACCCCCCTCCCCCCAGCAACCCTCAGTTTGTTTTGTGAGATTAAGAGTCACTTATGGTTTGTCTCCCTCCCAATCTCATCTTAAGAAAGAAACCTACTAATAAAATAATTGGCTGAACACTGACAAGCATTGCTGGGAAAGATGATAGAGGCTATGGTACATCTGTTGATCAAGATACATGAGGTATAGTTGATGATACTGGTAATGTTCAGTAATAAAAACAGATGACAAAGTGCAGATAGAGTTTCAGAAATTTAGAGCTGAAAGGGATCTTTTTAAGAAAACTTAATCCAAATATTTCATTTTGTAAAAAAAAATAATAACATGGTGACTTCTTTTAGGTTAAGGAATCAGTCAGTGGTAAAATCAGAATTACAACTATTTTTCTCCAATATCATTCTAAATTTCCATGGCAGCTGATATTCAATTTCAGAAGAGCTGTTATTATCAATCAATCAATCATTATCATCACCAAAATTTTTTGAATGTTCACTATGTGCTGGCTACTGATTTAAGCACTAAATTATCTCAGACTTTACAATAACTCTTTAGAGTAGATGCTGTTCTAATCCTCATTTTTCAGATGTAGAAAACAAGAATTAAAGAGGTCACTTAGTTACTAAGAAACAAGGCCAGGATCAAATATTGGTCTGATCCCAGTAGTTAAAATAAAACCTTTAACTACTCTGTTCTGTTCTGAGTAGCTAGAGTTATCAGATCTAGGTCTCATGGGTGGATGTTATAAGAAGGAAATTTTCATCATACATAAGGAAGAAATTTCTAATATTCCACTTCTAGTAATTTAGAAATGAAATGAAATCCTATTTCAATGAGCTCCCCCAATACTATAAATGTTGGAATGGGTCTTAGAGAAGGACTTCTGCATTAAGTAAGAAGCTGAACCAATTGGTATTAACTCTTCCTTCTAAACCTTCAGATTTTTTATCTTTTCACTAATTGTGTGATAGTGTTGTAGATCTCAAAGCTCATTTGTTTATTTTGCAACTACTAAACTTAGAAGAATATATTTCTAAAGGTATCTAAACATTCACATTTCTGTAAGTTATACCGAATGTTGGTTCTGAATATTGGCTATGTTCTCTTCTGAAGCTTCTGTGTCACTTCTTTTGGCTGCCTCCAATCTCAACCTGTTTCCTGTTTGAGGAATTCCCTACTACACAAATCTTAAGGGAAGACAGAGCTTCCCGTTACACTCACAGAAAATGCCAGATACTTGCTTTCCTACTCTCTACTGCCAAATGACTTGGGCTCTCATAATCAGGTGCCCTCTCCAGGGACTCTGACTCAGAAGGTAGTAGTTGCAAAAAAGCACTCAGGGAAGAATTTGTTTGGCAAAAACAGCAGTCAATTCTGAGTGGCAGAATTGCCAGAAGCACCATTCTGTGCTGGCGTAGGCTGTGTCATACAGTGCTCAGTGGGGTCATAGCAGTGTCCTCACCTGGCTGGTTACATAGCATGCCTCAGGCTATGGTTCTGCATGCCCAGCCTCTGTTTGTTCCCACCAGTTTCCCAAGCTTGCTTCTGCAGTCTCTTTACACATCTCTATAGCTACACAATATTTTTTTTTTATAATTTTCTTTGATTAACCAGTTTGTGGTCAATTACAATTGTAATTTAATGATATAGTCTCCATCATAAGGAAATAGTATTCATCACTTTCCATTTAACTGTATCATTTATTTCTTTTACAAGCATGAGATTCATTAGAAACTGAATCTCTACTGTTTTTAGTGTTCTGTGCCAAGCGACACTAAGGGCATACCCAGGTATATGGGTGAAATAATGTATTGTGTACACAGAGTATGTTCAAACCACGTAGATTCCCCTCATGAATCTACATGAAAGTAATATTAAAGAAATTTAACAGTGTAAACCACAAATTATAAAGATAATGGGAAGAAGGGCATCAGCACATGTGAGACCTCAAAAATTTTTAGAAAATAAAGATCAAATGGAGGAATTAACTGACTGGAGCCAGGCAGGAAAAAAAGCTAAATACTCAAGGATACTTGGAAGGAGTTATTATAGCTGAGCTGGAAAACGAGCACACTTAAAGAACCTCAGAGACACTGGATGTTTCAGAAAGCTAGGTATGAGTACTATGAAGAGCAGAAGATACAGAACTGAAGAAAGATCATTGAAAGCTCTGCAAGTGCTGAACAGTGGAAATACACTTTGAGCCAAAGTTACAATTTTGAATATTATCAAAGACAAATTAAAAAATAAAAAGAAACAGTGAAATTAATGTTGATGTATTTAATTAACCCAACATACCTAAAATATTACTTCAACATGGAATAAAGATAAAAACCTAACAATTTTTGAGATATTTTCCTTTTTATTGAACTCTATCTTTACATGCTGTTGTGTATTTTACCCTTTTGTGCATCTCAAATCAGAGGAACTATAATGCAGGTGTTCGGTAGCCATGTGTGGCTAATAGCTCCTATATTGCACAGTGTCATTCTATATGAAAGCTACAGGAAGAAGAAAAATAAAATAGTCAAGTATCTCTTCAAGATGAAAAAGTTAAACATGTTTTCATACTCCTGAAGAAACTGGATGGCCCTGGGGCAAAATTTTGGCATCTTAGTATTTATGATTCTTTCAGCAAAAGAGCTAGTGGACCTTAATGTGAGGTCTTCCCCTCAACGGGCCCCACTCAGATTCACTTAACTTATAATTTACTTACTACTTTCTTTTTTTTTTTTTTAAAGATTTATTTATTTATTTGACAGAGAGAGATTACAAGTAGGCAGAGAGGCAGGCAGAGAGAGAGGAGGAAGCAGGCTCCCTGCTGAGCAGAGAGCCCGATGCGGGACTCGATCCCAGGACCCTGAGATCATGACCTGAGCCGAAGGTAGCGGCTTAACCCACTGAGCCACCCAGGCGCCCTACTTACTACTTTCAAATAAGAACACAATTCAAGGATTATCGTATACATGAAGAAAGCTCGTGTTAAGAAGAGTACTGATTCAAAAATATTGTACATAATACTGAAGGAAACAGAGTTACTTCAAAGAATGGAAAGAAACTTTAAAAAAAAATAAAATAAGCCTCTATTAGAATCTTTAGGATCAGTGAAATGGCAGAATAGCAGTTTTCTATTGTCATTCACCCACATAATGCTGATTTTTGACAACCACGCACAGATCAGAGTACTTTGGTGGGAGTCCACGAGTCCAGAGAAGACGTTGAAGCAAAAAATCCAAGAATGTGTTGTGTCTCTTGAAGAGGGTAGGAAGAACAGCTTCATTTTACCTGTGACATCCCTCTCCTAAGGTTGCACAGCTCAGGGCCAAGAGAGATCTGTTTAATCCACAATTTCTCCCATTGGGGAAAGTGAGAACATAGTGAATGAGTACCTCTGAAAATGGAATATTATTTTGCATCAAAAAAATATAGAAATCCTGCTATTTGTACACCATGGATGATCCTGGAGAACATTATTCTAAGTGAAATAAGCTAGATACAGAAAGACAAATATTGCATGATCTCACTTATATGTGGAAAGTCAAAAAGTCAGTTCGTAGTAACAGAGAGCAAGATAACAGTTATCAGGGTGAAAGAATCGGGGTAAAAATGTCATAGGGTACAAATTTCTAATTATATGAACAAGTCCCGGAGACCTAATGTACAGCATGGTGGCTATAGTTGATAATAATTGCTGAGAGGGTAAAAATTGCTGAGAGGGTAAAAATTGCTGAGAGGGTAAAAATCAAAAAAAGAAAAGAAAAGGTTATTGTATGATGTGACGGATATGTTAATAAGTTTGACTGTGCTGATCATTTTACAATGTGTATGTATAGCAAAACATCACATTGCATACCTTAAATATATATGATTTTATTTGTCAGTCATAAAAGTGAAGAGGTGGAGAAACTTTGGAACGATTCAAGAAAAAATATAGCCCCCCAAAATAAGAACAGTATGGCAAAAGGGAGAAAAGTTAGAAATTAAAAATGCGATGGCTGAAAAATTAATTCAATGGAAGGAATTAAGGATAAAATTTAAGAACTCTACGAAACCTGGAGAAAAATAGAGAAGATGAAAGGGTGAGAGAAAAGAATTGGAAGAGATCTAAAAAGCAAAAAGAGGGGAGGATATTAGCAATCTAGTAATACAGAAAAATTTTCTGGGACTCAAAGATTTAGTTCTCTATACAGAAAAAATTTACTGAATGCCTAAACAGATGAATCAAAATAGACCCACATTTAGAACAAATTGTTACAAAATTTTAGAACAAAAAAAGATACAGAAAATGTGCTAAAAGCTTCCAGAGATTAAAAAAACAGGTCACCTACTGTTATATTCAAAATCAGTTTCAGAAAACTTAATACACTCTTGCAAGTTTAAGCAGAAAAAGGATTTATTATATTCTACAAAGTGGCTGGTAGAGCGGATGAAATAGGCTCTAATCTGGGCATCCAAGAATGATTTCCCAAATCACACTGGAAAGCTGGACCACCAAGAAAACTTCTATCCTTGCCATCAGAAGCAAATTAGAGCATCAAGAGCTGTTCGGTGAATTCAGGAAACCATCACTGTAGTTCCCAGCTCCAGAACCGCAACCTATGTTGGAAGGTTGGAATGAAGGCTGAAAAAGCCAGTCTTTATTGTCCATTATAGTACAGCCCACATTCTTCATGATTAAAGTTTCACAGCTGCCATATAATTGCGTTTAGTCTCTCTGGGAAAGGAGAGAACCACTATCTTTATCAATCACCACATCCACTTCTTAGTCCTATGTTGATGTCCTGAAACCCAGTGGTTTTCAAATCCTAGCCTGCATTAGAATCACCCAGAGGGTTCATTAATCACAGTGCTGGGCCCCACTCCCAATGTTTCTGACTTAGTAGGATTAGGATACAAAATGAAAATTTCCATTTAGTTCCTAAGGAATGCTGATGCTGCTCATGAGGTTTCAATAGTATAAGAACCCCTGGTGTAACCCATAGAATAAATTATGTCACAGGCTGTAACTGGTTAAGTATTTATATTTTCTTCTTTCAACTACCTATTTCATGTTCTTTGCTCTGTCCCTCTCTTTTCATTTAAAGTCAATTAATTGGGGCACATGGGTGGCTGAGTCATAAAGCGACTGCCTTCCGCTCAGGTCATGATCCTAGGGTCCTGGGATTGAGTCCTGCATCGGGCTCCCTGCTTTGCCCTCTGCCTGCTTCCTCCTTCTTGTGTTCTCTCTCTGAGTCAAATAAATAAATAAAATCTTTAGAATAAATAAATACATAAATAAATAAATGCAATTAATTAACATATGATGTATTATTTGTTTCAGGGATACGGGCCTTATATAATAACCAGTGTTCATTACAACACATAACTTCCCCAGTGTCCATCACCCAGTAATCCCATCTCTCCAACTCCCTTCCCTCCAGCAACCCTCAGTTTATTTCCTATGATTAAGAGTCTCTTACGGTTTGTATCCTCCGGTTTTGTCTTGTTTCATTTTTTTCCTCTTTTGTTCTCTTGCCTTCAACCAGAACACAGCTGAATAAAGTTCTTTAACTATTTGGTGGGGATTCTCAGCATAAACTTGAAACACACGACTGAAGATGGCTCCTCCTCAGCCAGCATGGGTCATTGAATCCCCTTGTAAGGAAGGACTTCTCCCCCATCACACCTCTCTCTCACCACTAGGTGGATCTTACTTCTTCAAGGAATATACTTCCAGTGTTTCATAACAGTTTAGTCTTTGTCTGTTACATTATCTAGGGTTGTTTAATTAATACATGATTTTTTGTAATAAAATATTGTAAATACATGGCAGTGAGTTAGTGGTTGGTCAGTGAGTGGTGAAGCAACTGATTTCAAATGCTGGAAAGATAGAGATCCTTGCTTTGCAATGTCAAAGCATTTGGTTAAAAAACAGCTATCACTGTAATAATTTGGGAGGCAGATAAAGTGTGTGCAGTCTGTAACTCCAGGGGAAAAGTTTTGAAAACAGAATGTTAGAGCTGTATATTGTTGGTACTGACTGTTTGGCAAAGTATGAGATCAAAGAGATGAGGTTGGACAAAAAAAAAAGGTTGTATGCAAATAGAAATAAATAGAGAAATTCCAGAAACTTTGGGGCTGCAAATGACTGGAAAAGTGGACTTTCTCCAGACCCTAACCTGTAGATATATAACTAGGAAAAGTTCTGATCAACACAGGACAATTAGACTAATCTTTTGGGAGAAAAAGTCCAGTTTAAGAGTATGACTTTCTCACCCAAACTTGACGGTAGTCACCATTAAATTAAAAGAGAGGCATGGAGGTTAAGATGCAAAGAATTAAACGAGACTTGAGAATTAAATCTGGCACAGAACTTTGGATATGGCTAATCACAAAACTGCATGGAAGAAAAATATCAGAACTTTCATTAAGATTTGGAAGGAATTCTATTGATAAAGAACTATGAGTCTAGACTAGAAAAACATTTCCCTGTTCGAACTTTAAAACAACTGTTTGGTAAACTTTTGGTTGCAAGCACAATGAATTAACTTCCATCTGACTAACCTTCCCACTGAAAGCAATGATGAAAACTGGGGAAACATGTAAAACAAATGTTTGAAGGCATTGAAGAGTTAGCAAAGCAGGTAGGACTTGGTAGCCTATGATTCTTGAGAGAGATTAGGCCCAAGGTTAGCTTCACATTATTCTGTCTTTTTTCCTGAGTGTATACACCAAACTGTGGTACCAAGGACTAGAGTTTAAGCAGAATGTGGTATTCTTAGTACATGGTGAAGACAAGAAGTCAGAATACAAAGTTGTCAAAATGGCTGAACTATAGTGGAACATCCCCAGGAGGAAGGAACTGCATAAAAGGAACCTCAAAACCTTCATATAAATTCCCTTTAAGACAAAAATTAACTATTGGGATTTCATCAAGATCAAAAGCTTTTGCACAGCAAAGGAAACAGTTAACAAAACCAAAAGACAACTGACAGAATGGGAGAAGATATTTGCAAACGACATATCAGATAAAGGGCTAGTGTCCAATATCTATAAAGAACTGAGCAAACTCAACACCCAAAGAACAAATAATCCAATTAAGAAATGGGCAGAGGGGCACCTGGGTGGCACAGTGGGTTAAAGCCTCTGCCTTCGGCTCAGGTCATGATCCCAGGGTCCTGGGATCGAGCCCCACATTGGGCTCTCTGCTTAGTGGGGAGCCTGCTTCCCCCTCTCTCTGTCTCTGCCTGCCTCTCTGCCCACTTGTGGTCTCTGTCTATCAAATAAATAAATAAAATCTTAAAAAAAAAAAAGAAATGGGCAGAAGACAGGAACAGACATTTCTGCAAAGAAGACATCTAGATGGCCAACAGACACATGAAAAAGTGCTCCACATCACTCGGCATCAGGGAAATACAAATCAAAACCACAATGAGATATCACCTCACACCAGTCAGAATAGCTAAAATTAACAAGTCAGGAAATGATAGATGCTGGCGAGGATGCGGAGAAAGGGAACCCTCCTACACTGTTGGTGGGAATGCAAGCTGGTGCAGCCACTCTGGAAAACAGCTTGGAGGTTCCTCAAAATGTTGAAAATAGAACTACCCTACGACCCAGCAATTGTACTACTGGGTATTTACCCTAAAGATACAAACATAGTGATCCAAAGGGGCACGTGCACCTGAATGTTTATAGCAGCAATGTCTACAATAGCCAAACTATGGAAAGAACCTAGATGTCCATCAACAGATGAATGGATAAAGAAGAGGTGGTATATATACACAATGGAATACTATGCAGCCATCAAAAGAAATGAAATCTTGCCATTTGCGATGACGTGGATGGAACTAGAGGGTATCATGCTTAGCGAAATAAGTCAATAGGAGAAAGACAACTATCATATGATCTCCCTGATATGAGGAAGTGGAGATTTAACATGGGGGATTAAGGGGGTAGGAGAAGAATGAATGAAACAAGATGGGATTGGGGGGGAGGCAAACCATAAGTGACTCTTAACCTCACAAAACAAACTGAGGGTTGCTGGAGGGAGAGGGTTTGGGAGGGGGGGTGGGGTTATGGACATTGGGGAGGGTATGTGCTATAGTGAGTGCTGTGAAGTGTATAAACCTGGCGACTCACAGACCTGTACCCCTGGGGATAAAAATACATTATATGTTTATAAAAAAAATAAAATAAAATAAATTTTTAAAAATTAAAAAAAAAATGTCCTTTAAGTTGTTGGCTGATTCTTAAATGATGCAGGCAAAGAACAAGACTCCAAGATACTCAGCAGAAAACAGTGACTGAGATTATAAAGAATGAAGCAGAGGTTTCAGTAGTCATACAGTTTGGGAGTCAAAAGTAGGAATTTCAGTCCTGCCAGGAAGAGGGATCTTAGTAAATATCCCAAGTTTCCAGTTGAGACCCCCCCCCCCCAAATGGTCACGCCCTAAGAGTCAGAACCACATCCTAGGTATAAGGTCTATATCCTAATAGTAAGGACAAAACCAAAGTAGAGTAGTCTAACAGAGCCTAAAACCAAGCCTCCATAAGTTCAAGGTGACCTGCCAGTAGATGATGATCACCAATAACTAAGCTATATCCACGCTAGGCTAATAAAATACCTCAGAAATCCTTCACATTCTTTCCTCCATGTTTCCTTTATTCTATTAGGTAAATGTTGGCACTCAAGCTTAAAATGAAAGCCTGTATTGAAGATGATAGGGCTCAGGTCCTTAAATGTGAAGCAGAGCTTCCCGCCCATCCTACTGGATGTAAGTAATCTCATGTAGGTGCTATCTTAATAAGGACTTCAGTTGTTTCAATGGTTAGAGTATCTTAATATACTTAATATATACCTAATATAACCTCTCTATTACTTTATTTAAACATATGGCATAGTTTTTATTATATCTGTTTTTTAGTTGAAGAAAATAAGGCTCAAGACAATTAAATGACCAACCTAAATAAAGGTCATTCATTTCATAAATGACAAGACTAAGATTAGATTTTCTATTTCTTCTTGTGTCAGTTTTTGTGGTTTGCATCTTTCTAGACATTTGTCCATTTTTGTTAAGCATACAAATGTTCTGTTTTCCCTTATAATTTTTAAAAATTTCTGTAGGCTAGTAGTTGTGTTTTAGTAATTTGAGTATTCTTTTTTTCTTGTTCAGTCTAGCTAAAGGTTTGTCAATTTTGTTGATCTTTTTGAAGAAGCAACTTCTGATTTTGTTGAAAACCAGACATTTAAAAGAAACATAATGTAGAAACTCTGGAAATCAGATTCTTCTTCCTCCAGGGTTTCTTGTTGTTATTGTTTGTTATAGTTGCTTTTTGTTTGTTCAGGGCTTTTCTGAACTACCTACATAAAGTCTGCATTCTTTGTTGTGTATGACCATGAAAGATTTTACTTGATAGTTGAGTGCTCAGCTTATGATTAGACAGACTTCCTTAAATGTCTGGAACCATTATGTCTTCCAGTGTTTACTGAAGGTCTGAGTGTGTTGGGACATGACATCAATACTAAGCCATGCACTGCCAACTCTCTCTTAGCCTTCATTTCTGGCTTTTACAGAGCCTCAAGGTCAACCTATGGTAAATGCTTCTGGCCTCCTTGGGTTTTTCCTGATCTGAGGTACAGGTTAACACAGCCCTGAGTGTGTAGGGGTTTCTAGATTCCTGTGAATATGCTGGAGTTTTTCAAAGTCCCTACAGACATTCTCCAACTTTTCAAGCTTTTTGGTTACTCTATTGTTTTTCCCAACTATTTCTAATTTCTAAAGTGACTGGAAAGTCCATCAAGTCTCTCTCATTCATTGTTTTTGACAAATGTTTCTGGAGTAAAGGCTTTTTGCACTGGTTTGGCTCTGAATCAAATCAAATGAAGACAGCCTTGCAAGTGAGAACTTCTAGGGAACCACCAGTTAGGTGAAACTATTCTCTTAGAATTAGGTTTTGAAAGCACTCCAATCTCATTCAGTCTCCTTCGGTGGCTGCCAGGTGGCTGGTTTTCACCATGATTGTGTGCTACTGTTTTTCAGTGCAACAGCAAAGCTGGAGATGAAGGGATTGGGTTAAAACAAGTCAAAACATCACAAAAGCTTGCTGTTCTTACTGAAAGATTCAGCTGTTTTCTTGGGGAAAAAAAAAAAAAAGCTTCCTGGATTGCTGCAAGCCTTTGGTTAATATCCAGCATTCAGAAGAAATTTATTCTAACAATTTTGCCAGGTTTTTTTTTTTTTCACTACTTTAGTAGAAGAAAGAATTTTCAGAGGTCCTTATGTCTCCATTCTGCTGATGTCACTCTAAGACTATCTAATTAAAACTCAGGCCCTCTCACTCCTTGACCAATCAGTTCTCTTTCTATGTTATCTGTGGTCATCAAACTTTATGTGCATCAGAATCACCTGGAAGGCTTGCTAAACTACAGGTTGCTGGGCTCGACACTTAGTTTCCAATTCAGGAACTAACTGAGAATATGCATTTTTAAGACTTCCCAGGCAATGCTGATGTTGTTGGTCGGGGGATCACTCTTTTTTTTTTTTTTTTTTTTAAAGATTTTATTTATTTATTTGACAGAGAGAGATCACAAGCAGGCAGAGAGGCAGGCAGAGAGAGAGGAGGAAGCAGGCTCCCTGCTGAGCAGAGAGCCTGATGCGGGACTCGATCCCAGGACCCTGAGATCATGACCTGAGCCGAAGGCAGCGGCTTAACCCACTGAGCCACCCAGGCGCCCTGGGGATCACTCTTTAAGAACCACTCTTTTACACCATACCTTCAACCCATTGCCTTAGGGAGTGCTTCTTAACTCTGGAATCAATAATTATTATATGTATAAGCTAATAATATATATTATTATCTCTATATACACATAATAAAATAATACATAAGCTAATATGTATTTAGTACTTACAAGATGGTAGGTATGATATGCTTTACCTTTATTAGGTTTTTTAATCTACTCAAAGACTCATGAGTAGACATTATCACTTTTTCCATATTTAAGTTGGAAATCAAGGCCAGCGGGGTAAATAGATTGCTCAGAGGCACAAAGCTACAAATTCAGGAATTATTATAAAGAATATGGTCTGTTTGATTTTAGAATGCATGCTTTAGGCCTCCACAGCAGTGTTTCCCAAAGAGTAACATAGATCATTTCTGGTGCCTCGGATGACTTCACTTGGGGCATGCATGCAGGATTTTAAAAAGTGACTCACATAGTGAGAAAGTGATTCCTATTTTAGCTCTAATTTTCTATCCTTTGATTACATCAATAAAAACACCATTTGCATGCTTGATCTTTAATGTGTCTAATGCTTGGTAACCTCCCCTTTTAACAGGCTCAGAGGTTAGGCTGAGACATTAGTAGGCAATTGTTTCTAGCTATAACGTTAAAAATGGTTTTGTCAGGGGCGTCTGGGTGGCTCAGTGGGTTAAAGCCTCTGCCTTTGGCTCAGGTCTGGGATGGAGCCCCACATCCGGCTCTCTGCTCAGTGGGGAGCTTGCTTCCTCATCTGTCTCTGCCTGCCTCTCTGCCTACTTGTGCTGTCAAATAAATAAATACAATCTTAAAAAAAAAAAAAAAGAAGAAGAAGAAGAAGAAGAAGAAGAAATGGTTTTGTCTACTTTTCTTACCATTGCTTTCAACCTAGGATAGATGATGGAGATTTTCCATCATAGTCTTTTTATAAAGTTTCCCACTTAAAGAAATTGAAAGAAAAAATACATTTATTTAAAGAACATAGTAAGCAATACTGTTAGTAGTATACACACAGAGATATGGTATGAAAAAGATTGAAATTTGAGAAACCCTGCCCTAACAAACTTTTCAGTATATCCAATTGAATCAATACGCAACATCCCAAAGGGAGATTAGAGAAGTGTGATTAAAGTATGAATTATCTTTCAAAGAGGGAGAGACTTGGATGGAAAAGAGCCACAGCTTCTAGAGCAACATGTGTAAAGCAGAGAAACATCAAGTGAGAAACGATTCCTTGGTAAGACATGTACTACAAGGGTGGGCTGAGACTGAGATTTGATTTCACAAATGTCTATAGCAAATTCTTGTAACTGAAATTCCCATAGTAAATTTTGGATAAATTGCTCCAATCTACAGGAAAAAAAAAAAAAAAGTAAAGTCTCAGTTCACTAGCAGATTTTGCAGTTGCCAGGGACAGCACAAGAAGTGGGACGCTTAATTCTTGGGGGAGGGACGCGATAAATATATCCTGGGCACTGGGCGTGTTAAGTGGAAAGAGTTGAGGGGGTTGGGGAATAAGGTGGGAGGAGAGCAGGACTGTAATCAGAGAAGCAGACATGTTCAGGATGAAAAAAAAAAAAAAAGGTCATGTGTGGGACGAAGAAACAATTTAGCATCACTGACATGATTAAGTAAACTGTTACCCCTGTTTAAATTAAGCAAGATGTCCAGGGACTACAGCTGTTGTATTTATTTTGGTTGCATGTGATGGGAGCTGTTACTTCTCGGCTTGACTGCGGATTAGTCTCTAGATGCAAACTGGAAGGCTCTGGTCAGGCCAAGGCTCTAGAGAGGAACCACACACATCCCCCAGCCCCCGCGCCAAGAGAATGAGAAATGAGGATGCAAGGGTCTTACTGCAGCGTGGGAGGGGAAAAGGCACTAGATAGTGTTCAGAGTCAGGGTGGGGAAAAGTGCCGTTCTATTTTCTCTTGTCCCACCCAATCTGAACTGCAACGGATCGAATCTTATGCCAGGAGACAACCTTGTTACTCGGGTTTCCAGCCCAGTTAGGACTGATTTAAATGCCTCCATTTTGGTTGTTGCTTTGGGATTTCTGAAAAAGTCTAGCTGCGCCAGCCTTTTCCTTAGTTCTCCACACCCCTTTCCCTTTCCCTGAGACCCCGCCTTTTCTCCCAGCCCAAACCACAAAAGGCCGTGCCGGTCCCAGCCCCAGCACGATGCCCCGCCCCCTCCCCGAACGTCGCAGTGCTGCGGGGAAAGGAGGGGGGCCCAGACGGGGACCCGGTTGGGGGGAGTGTAGCTTCATCCTTCCGCTCTTCGGCCAATCGGTGGAATCCTTCTGAGTCAGAAGGGGGTCCGGAGAGTAGACCCAGTCCAAGTATATTTCCCTTTTTCTGCCACGTCCCAACCATTGACGTGAGCCCCCTCCTTGGGTTCCGATTGGATAGGTGGATTTTTCCCGCAGAGGTCCTTTGAGTCTATTGGTCGGTGCTGTTCGAGGGCGGGGCTTGCCTGTCCTCCTCCTTCGCCTCTACCGCGGCGCTAGGGGCGGGACGCGCCGCGGCCGCCGCCTCTGCTTCCGCCGCCGCCGCCGCCGCCGCCGCCGCCGCTGCCGCCTGTCGCTGCGCGTTCGGCGGGGGAGGAGTCGGAGGCGGAGAAGAAGGCGGTGGTGGCGGCTGGAGGATCGAGCGCTGTTCTCGCTCCGGAGCCGCTGCACGGTTCGGTGAGGGGATTTTTTTTTTTTTTTTTTTTTTAATCTAGCTGGTTCTGATGTCAGGAATGTGAGGGTCGGGGCGAGGAAATTGCTGCCTTCCCCCCCTCCATTTCTTTAATTTCTCTCCTCGAGAAGGAGCAGGGCCTGTCCCTGCCCGCTGCGCCGGCCATGGTGGGTGGGGTTGATGGCTGTGAGAAGGCCGCCTTCGCGTCCTGGGCCCGGTCCAACCCGGACCTGAGGCCGCGCTCGAGTCCGTGGCCGCGGGGCCCGCACCCCCCAGCGAATGGCATCGATTGATCTGGTGGTCTCCACCGGCCGCTGTTCCCCGCTGCCTCTTCTGCTGTCCTTGGTGCCGTGGCCAAGGACCCCGCTGCCTTTCTCCCGACACTGGCGGCTGTATGAGTGTGCCCCCACCAAAGCCCTCCCAGCCGCCTTCTCAGCCCATTTCCAGTCATCCCGCATAGAGCGGAGCCGTCTTACGCCACAGGCCTGCAGCCCCCGTCCCCCGAGAAACCTTCCGCTGCGGCCGCTCTCTTGGCCTTATTTGCATTTTTTTTCCGATTGTCACCGAACCTCGGGCACGCGGACACCCAGTTCAAACCATAGCAGTCGTTCTCCCGATCTTAGCACCATTCCATCAGTGCTGGGGCCAGGTAGCGATGTCAGGTCAGAGCACTCCAGTCCATCTGCCTTCAGGTTCGGCCTCCCTCAGACTGACTGCCTGTTAAACATTTTGCGCAGATTCAAAATGGTGAGTTGAAAGTCGCCCAGACCAAGTTGAAAAAGAAAAAAGGAGGAGGTAAATACCCTTTTTGCAAGGAGGAGGAATCATCTATTTAGGAGATTTCCCTCTCCGGGCATAAAAAATTTTTGCGTGTGGATGGACGCTGCTTTGAGTCTGGTGGTTCTGTGAAGTTTACGATTAAAAAAAAAAAAAAAAGGCTTACTGTATTCTTATTTTTATCATGATCTATTTGGTCAGTTAAACTTCCTTAAAATGGCAGTCACCTGTGCTGAACACTACAGATCCTTTGAAGAGTATGTAAATAAATACGAAGATAACAAATAAACGTTTTAACTGGGTTTTTTTTTTTTTGAGAGTTTTTTGTCTCCTAGAATTCATGTCATTTTTATATGAAGTAAGTTTAAGTTTTGAAAATTAACCACAGACATGCAGGCGTGATGGAAAAATTGGAATATGGAAAAAGGACTATTAGGTAAAATGTGAACATTTCTCATCCTCCAGTCTTAATTCGGTGTGTAAAGTTAACCATTTACTGAGCATCTTTATAAATGCGTTTTTAAGCACATATATGAAGTTGGATTTTGTGGGGGAGGGGGCGCGGAGGAATACCAAACATTGGTATATCACTTGTTTCTTTCTCTTGTTTGTATGTCTTGCACATCATTATTTGTTATGTATAGGTCTCTCTGATACTTTATAAAGGTTAAGTAGGATTTCATTAGTTTGAATGAGAGCTATAATTATTTAACCTATTGAAAGACATTTAATTAGTTTCTTTTTGTTACCACGAATAATGCTTTATTTGAAGTCAACATTAAATTTGATTAGTTTTAATTATAAACTTTAAATCTTAAAAAATTTTTAAAAAAATTGGAGGAATGTAAGGTGAAAAGTGCAGCTCTCACTTCCCCCTTGTAGTCCTACCTTTATTTTAAAAGTCGACTATTAGGAAAACTTCCTCTGATTATTTCTGGAGCATGGATTCCTGCAAATGGAATTGCTGGGTTAAATGTTATGCATGTTTTAAATTTTGATAACCATTTCTCCCTCTTTTCAGAATTATTCTTGACTGTTACACATTCTCCAGATAAACTTTAGACTCAACTTAGAAGTTTAAAAAAAAATCCTTTGGTTTTTTGAGTGATGTTACATTGAAATTTTAGATTAATTGGGGGCGAACTGACCTGTATGATACTGAGTCTCTCCCCTCATTTCTGTATGCATATATGGTATGTCTTTCGCTTTTATTCACATCTTGCTTTATATTATTGGGTAGAGTTTTATCGCTTGTCTCCCCCCCCCCCCCCCGCCCCCATATGAATGGCATTCCTTCCTAGTATTCCTAGCTATCTTTTGATTTCCTCTAGTGGATGGAAACTTTCAGTGATATTTTCTCTCTCTCTCTTTCTGGTTATAGGAAAACTTTTGGATTTTTTCTGTTTATCATGTATCTGCTCACTTGAGCTGATAATTATCTGAAAGTATTCACAGCTTTCTTGCTTACTTTTCATATTTTATAACTTAAGTGTTTTCCTCATTGCTTTGGCTAGTATACTTCCTATATAATTTTGAAGAATAGCAGTGATAGCTAAAAATTTGTTGTTTCTGACTTTGAGAGAATGCTTCTGATGTTTTAGCATCAGGTATGATGTTTTCTGAAACTTCCTGGTAAATGGAGAATACTAAAATATTTTCTGTTCTTGGCTTTCCAAAATGATTTTTGTTCTCTTTTATTTCTGATGACATTTTTTAAAACTATCAGTGGATGTTGAATTTTATTGATGTTTTTGATTTTTTAGTGATTATATAAGGACATCACCAATATTCCCTGGTTAATATTTTCCCAAAGAGCTCCATTTTAAAGACTCAACTTTATAGAGGATAATTTAGATACAATAAAATGTGTGTATTTAAAATACACAATTCAGTATCTTTTGACAGATACGTACATCCTATTACGACCACCACATTCAAGAGTAGAATGTTTTCATTACCTCAGTCAAGAATATCTGTCATTCCCAAAAGTTCCCTATGCCATGTACAGTAAGTGACATTTATATCCCTCAGCCCCATGAAATCATTGTCCCCTCTCTCTCTCTCTCTCTCTCACTATAATTTGGTTTCATTTGTTCTAGAATTTCATGTACATGGAATTACATGATATGTACTCTTTTGCATTTAGCTTTTCTTCTCTCAGCATGATGTTTTTGAGAATCATACATGCATGCTTTTGTGTGTTTAACCGATTCATAACTTTTTAATTTTGAGTAGTAGTCTGTGGTGTTGATTTAGTGCAATTTGTTGACCATTTCACCCTATTTATAGATATATAGACTGTTTCCATTTTAGGGCCTCTATTGTAAAGCTGCTATGAACATTCATTTATGACGTTTGGTTTGAAGACAGATTTTTGTTTCTCTTGGGCAAATACCTAGAAATGCATTTGTTGCACTGTATGGAAATGAATGTTTAAATATAAAAACCTGCCACACTGTTTCCTATTTTACAGTTCTAGTTGCTCTATACCCTCATCAACATTCGGTTATTTCAGTCTTTTTAATTTTAGCCCTCCAATGAGTATGTAGTAGTATCACGCTGTAATTTTAATTTGCATTTATCTGATGATTAATGACACTGAAAATTTGCTCTTGGTTGTTCGTATGTCTTCCTTTGTGAAGTATCTGTTCAAATCTTTTGCCCATTTTTAAACATTAAGTTTTTTGTTTCATTGAGTTTTAGGAATTCTTTATATATTTTTGTGTACACAGACTTGTATGTACACAATGCAGTCTGAGGCTTACCTTTTTGTGTTTCCTAACTTTTCAAATTAGAGGATCTTTTCATTTTGATTACATTCATAAGCGCCCAGCTCTTGAGTTTCAGTTCAGGTTGATATCTCATTGTCATGTGATCCAGCTCCTCACAGGTTCTACATTCAGCTGAGAGTCTGCTGGAGATTCTCTCTCTCCCTCTTCCTCTCACCCTACAACTTGGGCTCCTCTTTCTGTCTCTCTCTCAAATAAAATAAATCTTAAAAAAAAAAAATTCGGTTCATCAGCCCTCCTTTGATGGTTTGTGTTTGTGTTCAAAGTTTGGTCAATGCAAAGTTATGCAGCTCTCCTCTTAATGTTTTCTTCTACAAGCTTTATAGTTTTGGCTTTTATGACAAGGTGTATCATGCATTTTGGGTTAATTTTTGTATATGGTGTGAGAAGAGTTAAGGCTCATTTTCTCAGTTCCAGCACCATTTGTTAAGAACACTTTTCTTTCCTTACTGAATCAACTTAGTCAAAAATCAATTGACCAAATACAAAGGAGTCTATTTGTGGACTAACCCCTTGATCTTTCCACATATCATTTTGCCAATACATACATTGTCATGATTATGTTGTTGCTTTATAATAAGTCTTGAAATCAGGTAGTGCAAGTCCTTGAACTTTGCTCTTTTTTGGGGGAGGGGGGAGTATTTACTTTTTTTGTTTTGAAGTTTTTTATTTGAATTCTAGTTAGTTAACATATGGTGTAATAATTAGTTTCAGGTATACAGTACTGTGATTTGACACTTACATACATCACTGGTGCTCATCACAAGTGTACTCATTAATCCCCATCACCTATTTAACCCATCCCCTCCCCACCTCTCTTCTGGTAGCCATCAGTTTGTTGTCTATATTTAAGAGTTTCTTGGTTTGCTCTCTCTCTCTTTTTTTTTTGGTCCCTTTGCTTGTTTGTTTTATTTCTTAAATTCCACATAGAAGTGAGATCATGTGGTATTTGTCTTTCTCTAACTGACTTACTGTTTTTCAAAATCATTCTTGATATTCTAGTTTCTTTGCTTTTCCATAAAATTTTTTAGAAGTGACTTAGTGGTTTCAGTCTTTCATGATTAGTTATTTCATCAAGTTATTATTATATATTAAGTATTATTTTGTATATATTACCATGTTAAGTATACTAGGCCTTTTACCAAGTTAAAGATGTTGTCATTCCATTCCTTAATGTTGGGAATTTTTATGAAATGGACATTGAATTTTATCATATTTATTGAGATGATCATATGGCTTATCTTCTTTGGTCTGTTAATAAGTTGGATTACATTGCTTTATTTTCAGATGTTAAATCAACTTTGCATTCTTTAGATAAATCTCATATGCCATAATGTATTATCATATTCATAAATTTGTGGATTTGATTTGCTCAGTTTCTTGAGTACTTTTTTGTATTTATGTTCAGGAAGGTTGCTTTTTCATGTGATTTTTTTTTTTTTTTTTTTTTGTATTAGGATCATGCTGGTCTTACAGAGTTTTAAAGTGTTTCTTAACATTTTTTGAAAAATTTCAGATGAGTGGTTATTTGTTTCATAAGTCTTAGTTAGAGTTTGCAGGGCCCAGAGTTTTCTTTTTGAAAGGTTTTAAAGTATTAATTCAATTACTTAAATAGTTGTAAGATGATTAGGGTTATCTGCTTGAAAGCTTTTGGTTTTTGACTAGTGAATTACTTTTATCACTATGTGAGTGTTAGTGGCTTTTGTCTTTGAAGGAGTTTGTCTTTCATCTATTCATCTCCATAGAGTTTTGTTTTTTTTTTTTTTTAATCCTTTTAGTGTCTGTAGTTACTGTAGTGATGTCTTTTCATTTATTCTTTATGTTGGCCATGTGTCCTCTCTTGTCTTTATTAGTTTGTGTCGAGGTTTATCAATTTTACCAAAGATCCATTTTTTTTGTTTTATTGCATTTAAAAAAAAAAAAAACAACTTTTCAGTTTCATTGATTTCTGGTCTTTACTATTTATTTTTGTATGCTTTTGGGTTTAAATCCATTCTGTTAGAATTCTGTAAGGTATAAGCTTGGACCATTGATTTGAGACCTTCTTTTCCTTCTAACAGTGCTTTAGATAGCCACACAAATTTTCTTAGGTTGGTATTTTCCAAGATAGACACACAAATTTTCTTAGGTTGGTATTTTCTAAGTTTTTTTTTTTTTTTTTTTTAGATTTTATTTATTAAAAAAGAAAAGATTTATTTATTTATTTGACACAGAGAGAGAGCACAAGTAGGGGGAGCAGCAGATAGAGGGAGAGGGAGAAGCAGGCTTGCTGTGGAGCAGGAAGCCTGATACAGGGCTGGATCCCAAGACCCCAGGATCATGATGTGAGCTGAAGGCAGATGCTTAACTGACTGAGCCATCCAGGTGCCCCAGTATTTTCTAAATTCTTATGTGACTTTCACTTTGACCCAAGATTGTTTGGAAGTATATTGTTTAATTTCCAAATACTTGGTGATTTTGCTTAAAGCTTTTTGTAATTGATTTTTTTGTTTAGTTTTTTTGAGGCAGATAACATACTTCCTATAATTTTTTTAAGTTCTTTGAAGTTTGTTTTATGGCCCAGAATATGTAAATGTTTGTAATGTTCCATATGTATTTCAAAATAATGTGCATTTTGCTGCTTTTGAGTGGAGTATTCTATAAGTTCTGTATTGCATATTATATATTTTACATTAAGTATTCTGTAATTGTCAGGTCAAGTTGACTGATGGTCCTTATTAGGTTTTATGTTTCCTTACTAAGGTTTTGTTTACTTGTTTTGTTGATCATTGCAAGAAGTGTTGAAGTCTCCAAGTGTAATTGTGGATTTGTCTATTTTTCCTTTTCTAACAATTTTTGCTTCATGAATTTTGAACCGCTTTTGTTATGTGCATATATATTTAGGATTCTTATGTTTTCTTAGTAAATTGACCCCTTTATATAATATGCCTTCTTATTTCTGACTGTATTCCTTCTTCTGCAGTCTGTTTTATCTGTTATTTGATATCACCAGTCTATCTTTTGGTTAGTGTTTGCATGATAAATCCTTTTACTTTACAGCTATGCCTTTATATTTAAAGTAGTTTTGGTTTTGACAACCAACTTCTTTTTGATCCATCCTGACCAGTCTGGCTTTTTAATTAGGTTGTTCAGATTGTTTATATTTAATGTAATTATTAATGTGATTAGGTATAAATCTACTATCTTAGTAGTTGTTTTTTAGTTAATCTATCTGCTGAATGTTATATATTTTTATCTTCATTATTAGCTTGCTACTTACACTTATTTTGCCTCTTTAAAAATTTTATACTGGTTTCTTTATGATTTATATTATACATCTTTAATTCTACTCTATATTCAGGCAATGTTATACAACTTTATAGTTTTAGAGCTCCTCAGCAGTATATTGTCAACTTCTTCTTAACTATTTTTTGCATTATTATTGTCATATATTTTATTTTTCATGTGCCATAAGCTCATAATAGCTTGCTACTATGATTGCTTTAGACCTGCTTTGTCCATTATGTCACTAGCCAGTGTGACTATTTAATTTGAATTTAAAATAGTTAATATTAAGTTTAAATTAATTTTCTCTGTGTACTAGCCATTTTGTAAGTGCTTAGTAGCCACCTGTAGGTTTTAGCTTTGAGACTGAACCACCTACGAAGGTTTCCATCATCTCAGAAAAAATCAGTGAGTGCTACTTCACACACTTTTGTTTTGAAATAATTAAAAAGTAAGGCAAAAATATGTTTTACATTTATCTTCACATTAAGTGCAGATAATTTAGAGTTCCACATTTCTTTGTAGAATCAAATGTCTGTTTTCTACTTTTTCTGTAGTTTCAGTCTATTGGTAACAACATCTTTTGGGTTGGCTAAAATGTACTGTTTCTTTTTCTTTTTTTTTTTTTTTGCAGAGTACTTTGCTAGGTATAGAATTCTTTGTTCACAGTATTTCTTACATTAAAGATGCTGTATATAATCTTTTCTTGATTGCATAGTTTCTGATGAGAAGTCGGTTGTAATTCTTCATTCCTCTGCATCAAAATGTTTCCTTTATTGTTGGGTTTTTATTGCAGGTTGAAAATGATTTGTATTGAGGTGTGCATGTTTTCTTTTTGTAGGGCTTTTTGTGAGTGGTTGCTGAGCTTTTTTTAGATTTAAGGTTTGATCTCTTAAATCATATTTGGAAATTTCTCTAGATTTTCTCTTATACTTAGTTCTTCTGCACCACTTACTCTCTCTTCTTGTGAGACTTCCATTGCATAGCTGGTAGTTTTTGATAAAGTCCTACAATTCTTGGAGGCTCTGTTTGTGTCTTCCCCACACTTTTTTTTCCTCCTTTTTTTAAAATTACTTTGTATTTCAGTTTGGGTAATTTTTCATAACCCCTCTTGAAGTGCATTTGTACTTCCTCCTGGTCATTTGATGAGCCTATAAAATTTTTTTTGGGGGGGTATCGCTATTAATATGTCTTTTATTTCTTGCAGTTGTATTTCCATCTCTTGAAATCCTTGATCTGTTTCCTAGCTCTATTCCAGAAGCATTTTTTCTTTCTTCTACTTCTCCCCTAACCACAATGGAGAACAGTGATTGGTGTCCTTCTGTCACTGGTGTAAGGTTTTTTCCCCCCATATGGGTGAAAGGCCCAGGTAGGACTTCATTCTTTTCTTCGTTGGAAGGCAGTATCTTCCTTCCCCTTCAGCCTACTTCCCAATTTTTTCAGCATCCCTGGATAGGAGCCTTTGAGTGGGTGCCAACTTTCTATGTTTGTGCAGTTCTCAGAGATTTTGTACTCTAATTCAACCCACACTTTGTCTTTACTTGCAATATAATTACCTGAGATGAGAAAACGTAAAACACTCTTTAGGGAAGGTAAATTATCCTGATCCGCTAGGAAATAACATTCAATGTATAGGAAGGATGCATTTTGTAATTTCAAGGGGAACCATTTAAAGATTGGTACCAAAAGGTACATTAAACAAGCTAATAGGTGAAGTAAAATGGAATAGTTACAAAAAAAATTTTTTTTTGACCGGTACCAAAGTCAAGAAAAGAAGGATAAAGGAACAAAGAACAAATGAGAAAGATGATACTTAAACTCAAATATATTAATAATTACATTAAATGTAAATGGACTGTGCACTTCAGTAGCAATACATGTATTGTTAGGCCTTATAAATAAGACCCACCTATATTCTGCTTATAAAAAACACTTTAAATGCAAAAGTACAAATAAGATGAAAGTAAAAAAGAATTGAGTATTGTCTGCAAACACCAAAGGAAAGCTGATGTGGCTCTAATAATCCTGTACAAAATAGATATAGGGCAAGATGTATTATAAGAAATTGAGGATTGTATTATAAGTGGGTCAATTCATTAAGAAGACATAATAATTCTAACTGTGCGTTCACCTAATAATACAGCTTTTGAATGTAGAAGTTAGCATAAATAACAGGAAAGATGTATATGTATTCATAGCTGAGATTTTGAATATACATGTAAAGTCACTGATAGAACAGTTCCAAAAATATCAGTAAAGGAATACAATTGAATAATCACTTTGACATAATTGACATTGATAGAACATCATATCTAACAACTGAAGACCATACTTTTTTTTTAAGTGCACTTCTGACATTTGACAAAGTAATTCTTAAAGAATTATCACATTTCAGATTGACATTACATAGTGTATGTTTTCTGATCATTGAGGAATTAATTACAGTTCAGTAACGGAAAAATAACCAGAAAGCTCCAGATGTTTGAAAGTTAAGCAAGACCTTTCTGAATACTGCATTAATCAAAAACAAAGTCACAATAAAAATTAGAAAACATTTAAGTCTGAAAAACAACAAAAATGTTCTATCAGGGGGGCGCCTGGGTGGCTCAGTGGGTTAAAGCCTCTGCCTTCGGCTCAGCTCATGATCTCAGGGTCCTGGGATCGAGCCCCACATCGGGCTCTCTGCTCAGCGGGGAGCCTGCTTCTCTTCTCTCTCTGCCTGCCTCTCTGCCTACTCATGATCTCTGTCTGTCAAATAAATAAATAAAATCTTTAAGAAAAAAAATGTTCTATCAGAACTTATGGAATGAAACTGAAGCAGTACTTTACGAGAACTCTGTAGCTTTCTGTGCATATATTAGTAAAGAAAAAAGGTTAAAAATTACTACTTTAAGCTTGCAACTGAAGGAAACAGCAAATCAAACCCAAAGAAACTAGAAAGATGGAAATAGTATATAGAAAAGTAGAAATTAAGGAGCTACAAATGTTTTATAGTCAGTTTGTTGAGAGGACTTTTTAAAAACAATAAATGTGTAATGAACTGATGAAGGAAAAAATGGGAAAAGACATAAGTTACCAATACCAGGAATGTAAAAGGCATTAATAGAGACCTTTTGGATAGTAAATTATTAATAAGAAGAAATTATGAGCAGCTTTATTTTAATATTTGATAAGTTGAATGAAAGATGATAATCTCTGAAAAATATAACTTATCAAAACTGACATGGGAAATGGAAAATGAGTTGACTAATGTCTATTAAACAAGTTGACTTTTTGAAAACTTTTCTATAAAACCCCAGGCCCAGGTGGCTTCACTGGTAAATTGTAAACATTTAAGTAAGATACATTGCCACTTTTACACAAATTCTTCTGAAAAAAAGTATAAACATCACCCACAATATTTTATGATTTTAGTGTAATCTTGATAGGAAAAGCTAACAAAAGCATGAAAAAGGGGAAAAATATAGGCTAGTATTTATCATGAACATAGATACTGAAATAATCCAGTGATATATAGAAAGGATAATATAGATCAGAAATTTGTTCCAGGAATGCAAGGTTGGTTTAATGTTTTTAAAGTTAATCAGTGTAGTTCATCTCTTTAACAGAACAATATAGAGAAACAATAGGATCATTTCTGCAGATAAAGAGAAATAATTTGACAAAGTTCAACATCCATTCATGATATAAATCCTCATCATCTTTAGCAAATGAAGAAAATATCCTTTATTTCCTCAAGATAATCAGAAAATGGCAACACCTGGGTAGCTCAGTTAGTTAAACATCTGCCTTCTGCTCAGGTCATGATCTCAGGGTCCTGGGATGGAGCTCCATGTCAGGCTCCCTACTTAGTGGGGAGTCTGCTTCTCCCTCTCCCTCTGCCTCTCCCCTCCCTGTTCATGCGTGTGCACTCTCGCTCTCTCAAATCTTTTTTTTCTTAAAGAGTAACAGAAAACGTACAGTTAACAGCATACTCAATGAAAAGTCTTGTTTCATGTCTAATATCTTTTCTTCTATTCACTGCTACATTGTTATATATGTTATACAAGGCCAGTATGCAAAAATGAATTTTAAGGTGTATATTAGCAACAAAAATGTGTAAAATAAAATTAGAAAAGTATCTTTAGAATAGCATTATGTAGGGGCACCTGGGTGGCTCAGTGGGTTAGGCCTCTGCCTTCAGCTCAGGTCATGATCCCAGGGTCCTGGGATCGAGCCCCGCGTCGGGCTCTCTGCTCGGTGGGGAGCCTGCTTCCCTTCCTCTCTCTCTGCCTGCCTCTCTGCCTACTTGTGATCTCTTTCTGTCAAATGAATAAATAAAATTAAAAAAAAAAAAAAAAAGAATAGCATTATGTAGCAACTGAGTGGCTCAGTTGGTTAAGTGTCTGCCTTTGGCAGAAGTCATGATTCCAGGACATTGGGCCCCTTGCTCAGTGGGGGTCTGCTTCTCCCTCTCCCTTTGTCCTCTCTCCCAAGTAAGTAAGTAATTAAGTAAGTAAAATAACCAAAATATGTGATATCTCTAAGAATAAATATGATAAAAATTGAGGAAAACTTCTCTGGCAAAAATGATAGAACAATGCTCAGAAACATCTTATTTTATTTTTAAAATATTTATTTTAGAGACAAAGAGTGTGGGGGTGAAAGGGCAGAGGGAGAGAGAATCTCAAGTAGACTCCCTGTGCTGAGCATGGAGCCTGACTCAGGGCTCAGTCTCTCTCAGCCCTTCAATCTTAACTAGAGCCAAAATCAAGAGTCAGATGTTTAATTGACTGAGCCACACAGATGCTCTTAGAGACATCTTAAAATACTTTAATAATAGAGAAATATTCCATCTTTATGTAGTAGGAAGCTCAATATTGTTACCATGTCAATTTCCCTCATGTTGAACTATGGGTTCAATACAATCTGAAAATTCCAGATTTTTTTTTTTTTTTGGTCAAATGGATTCCAGAATTTATATTAAAATATAAATGTCTCAGATGTCATGACTTATTGTGAACCTATAGTCATTAAAACTGTGTGTATTGTGGTGCCTGGGTGTCTCAGTGGGTTAGGCTTCTGCCTTTGGCTTGGATCATGATCTCAGGGTCCTGGGATAGAGCACTACATCAGGCTCTCTGCTCAGCAGGGAGCCTGCTTCCCCCTCCACTCCCCCTCTGCCTGCCTCTCTGACTACTTGTGATCTCTCTGTGTGTCAAATAAATAAATAAAATCTTTTAAAAAAACAAAAAAACCCCATGTGTATTAGAACAAGGTAGATAAAAAGGTCAATGGAAGAATATGAGTGTCTAGAAATAGCCCTTCATATAAACTGTTCTTGGTTTATGACAAGAGTGCCACGAAATTAAGAAGAGAATGCATTTACTTTTAATAAATTGTGTTAGATAAAGTAGATACCCACATGATAATGAAATGAATCTTGATTTATACTTGATGCTATATCTTCAAAAGTTCATTTGCATTTCATCTTAGATCTACATGTAAAAGCTAAAATTATGAAGCTTGTAGGAGAAAACCTAGATGAATCTATATCACCTTTGCAAAAATTTCTTAAGTAGAACATAAAATTAATAAATTAGACTGTACAATTAAGAATTTCTATTTTTCGGTTGCCTGGGTGGCTCAGATGGTTAAGCATCTGCCTTCAACTCAGGTGATCCTGGGGTCTTAGGATCGAGTCCTGCATCAGGCTCCTTGCTCAGTGGGGAGCCTGCTTCTCCCTCTGGCTCTCTCTGTTTCTCATGAATAAATAATAGAATCTTTTTAAAAAAATTCTATTTTTCAATCTATCATTAAGAAAGGAAAAGGCAAGCCACAGACTGTTAGTATAGTTGGGATAAATAAGTCGGGTAAAGGACTTGTATCAAGAAAATACACATAAATTACAAGTCAAAAAGAAAAAGGCACACAGCTCAGTTTTTAAGAACATGCCAAAAAGTGACCAGATTCTTTACAAAAGAAGGTATACAAAAGGCAGTGTACACAGGTAAAGTTGCTCTATGTTATTATTCATCAAGGAAATGTCATCATCACACACCTACCAGAATGGCCCCTGTTGGAGATTCACAATAACAAGGGTTGCTAAAGATCAAAGCAACTGATACTACTATATGTTGCTAGTGAGGACTACTTTGGAAAACTGGTAACAACTGTTACAGTTAAGCATGGCTGTATGTACTGTGACCCAGTAATTCCAGATCATACTACCCAAGAAAGGTAAAAAATGTGTATAAGAATATTTATAACAACATGAATGAATCCCAGAAACATTGTGTTGAGCAAAAGTAGATAGACCACAAAAGAGTTCATATTGTATGATTCCACTTGTGTAGTTTAAAACAGGAAAAACTAATCTAGAGTAGAAGTCCAGAAAGTGGTTGCCTATGGTTTGAGAGAAGTTTAATCAGTTGGAAGGGGTGAGAGAGAACCTTCTGAAATGATGGTAATGATTTATATCTTGATGTAGGTGGTAGTTATTTGGATATATGATATAGGAAGAAATTCATTGAACTATATAATGCATGCTGAAGAGTTTTGTACTTTTTAAAAAATAGTTCTTCAGCCAATGATTGCAGAGAAAAGGAAAATATTTGAAAAGATTTTATCATGAAAATTTCTAAACAAATTTCTGTGGAGTACAAGGAAACCACATTTATACAACAACTTGCATCAACATTTTGCCATGCTTGTTTCTTCGTTTCTCCAAACCTACTCATATAAGCTCTTTTTTTTTTTTTTTTTGTAGTTAAAACACATACAAATGTCTAAATATCATAGGTATATTAATTTGTTTTGGACACATTTTGTGAATTTTTATCATCATGTCAAGTTTGCTACATTTAATATGCACAACATTGAATTTTCTATTTTTCTTTTTTCCTGTACTTTTTTTTTTTTCCGTTTCTTGGCTTATTGACATGGAAATAATTCTAAACTGTTTATTTGGAACTGATTTGACTTGGCATCCCAGAGGAGGGTGGGTTGAGCAGGGCCCTTCTTAGGTCACATTTAAATCAGATCTTCCTATCTAAATGAGAGGTAAATTTGAGGAATAGCTTTCATCCTTTTTTTTTTTTTTTTTTTTAAATGGATTGGTATTTTATTCTTCCATCTCAATTTGTCTTTGACTTTAATCTTTTTTTTCCCCTTTGCCAGTTATATTTGCAGTAAACCATAAAAAGTCCTTATTGTTCTACTGTGTTGGCTATATGCCTATTTAATTTCTCTCTATGGATATTCATTTAAAAATAGCACTTTGTAGCAGTTATTTCTTTCTTTTAAAGCTTTATTTATTTGAGAGCAAGAGAGCGCTCACATGAGAGAATGAGAGAGCATGAGAGTATGCAGAACCGTGGGGGGCCAGCAGGAGAGGGAGAAGCAGATTCCCTGTTTAGTGGGGAGCTCTACATGAAGCTCCATCCCAGAACCCTGAGATCAAGACCTGAGCCCAAGGCAGACCCTTAATTAACTGAGCCATTTAGGTGCTCATTTGCATAAAACTTCTTAAAACAATTTTTAAACAATTTTTAAAACCATTTTTGACGAGATATAGGCTTTTCCATAACAAGTTGGAAATACAGTTTTTTAATCTACTTAAATATAAAAATTTTGGATTATCTAAAGGTCTGTTTCCAATTACATATATTTTATGTTTTTTTTAGTGGAATTTTCACTGTATCCATACTGATTTTATTAAAGCTTTTACAGTAATTGACAGAAAAGTCACGAAAATTGGTATTTAAGTAAGCTTACTAGCCTTTTATTAGATTATCTCCTTGTGTTAGTAGGGATAGTAAACCCATTTGATCTCAGAAGTTTATAAGTTGTACTTTTAAAATTTCTCTCTGAATTATCTATTGTCATTTCTACAGTTGTTCATTTTCAGAATCTAGTAGTCATATCCCGAAAGTTTTCTTGTGTGTCAGCTTGTAACTTCAAAGGCTAGTGGCTGATAGTACATTATTTGATTTGCTACAATTCAGTCTTGTTTGTAGCAATATATAGGAATAATATCACCTTAGTCCTTAATTATTGTGTATCTGCTAGTTACATTTAGTAGAATATTTTGCAGTTGCCACTGTGTACAGGCAACCTTTTGTGCTTGTGCCTAGAAGATATGAAAAATCTAGAGAAAAATTAAAAAGAATGTGTAAGTATGAGAAATAGTTTAAGTGTAAGCTAAGATTGTTATTCAAAGTAGATACTTTATTAATCTCTTGGAATGTTTACTTTGCCTTAGCAGCTAAAAATAGAAAGATGAGATAATGTTAGTAAACTAAGTTAAGGTGCCTCTGAGTGGGTCAGTCAGTTTAGGGATCTGCCTTCAGCTCAGGTCATGATCTTGGGGTCTTGGGGTCAAGCCCTGTGTTGGCCTCTCTGCTCAGCAGTGAGTTAGCTTCTCCCTCTCCCTTTGTGATCTCTCTTGCTCTTGCTCTCTCTCAAATAAATAAAATTTTAAACTAAGTTAAAATATAATTGGTTCCATCATATACAAAACAGATTTCTGGCAATACTTGTTATAGTTTGTCATAAACTCATTTTGTCATAAAGTTTGTATTATTGAATTTATAACTCAAGTTTGATAATAATTAACCAAAATTTTGTATGACTAATATTTTACTGAAAGGAAATGCAGACTATGATATAATTTTAGAAGTTTGTTTTATGAGGAATTTTAAGAAATATTTTTAGGGCATTTTGTAGGCATTTTTATAAAGGCAAATATGAGAGAATGTAAAACATTTTCCAGTGGGCTTGGAAGAGTAATCAGGACTTTGCCTTTCAAATAGTTGGATTAAATTATATTTATTTATCGACTTACTTATCTATTTCTAGGAAAGGTAGCTGGACAGTGAGTTATTTATAGGCAGCCTGCTAACTGAGAGAAAGTAGTTGCAAATTATATACGTGATAAAGGGTTAATACCCAAAATATATTAGGAATCATGCAACTTAATAGCAAAAAACCAATCCAGTTAGAAAATGGGCAGAGCATATGAGCAGACATTTTTCTAAAGACAACATACAGAGGCACCTGGGTGGCTCAGGAGGTAAAGCCTCTGCCTTTGGCTCAGGTCATGATCTCAAGGTCCTAGGATCAAGCCCCACAACAGGCTCTATGCTCAGCGGGGAGCCTGCTTCACCCGTCTCTCTCTGCCTGCCTTTCTTGCCTACTTGTGATCTCTCTGTCAAATAAGTAAATAAAATCTAAAGACAACATACAGATGGGCAGCAGGTATATGAAAAGATGCTCAGTGTCATTAATCATCAGAGACAGGCAAATCAATAAATGAGATATTAACTCTCATCTGTTAGAATGGCTTTTATCAACAAGAAAAGAAGTAACAAGTGTTGGTGGGGATATGAAAAGAAAACAAACAAACAACCCTGTGCACTCTTGAGGAGATTGTAAACTGATGCAGCCACTGTGGGAGACAGAATGGAGGTTCCTCAAAAAATTAAAATTAGAACTACCATATGATCCAGCGGTTCTACTTCTGGGTGTTTATCTGAAGAAAACAAAAATACTAACTTGAAAAGATAACTACACCCCTGTATTCTTTGTAGCATTATTTATAATGGCCAATGTATGGAAGCAACCTAAGTGTCTATTGTTTGGTGAATGAATAAAGAAGATGTGGCATAAAGTCAGGGAATGCAGAGGTTTGCTGGCATTCACTAGAAGCTAGACGTGAGAAAGGATTCTCTTCTAGAGTCTTTGGGGGAAATATGGCTCTATTGACACCTTGATTCTGGACCTTTAATTTCCAGAACTGTGAGAGAATTTTTTAAGGAAAGAAAGACAAGAAGAAGGGATTGTCCTAGGGAAGGAAAAAGTTGCAGCAGTGTGTGTGTATACACGTACAATGGAGTATTATTCAGCCATGAGAAAAGAATGAAATCCTGCCATTTGCAACAATATGGGTAGACCTTAAGGGTATTATACTAACTGAAATAAGCCAGACAGAGAAAGACAAATACTGTTATGACCTCATATGTGGAATCAGTAAAAGCTCATAGATACAGAGACCAGATAAGTTGTTGCCAGAGGTGGGAGTGGGAGGCAGGCAAAATGGGTGAAGAGGGGCAAAAGGTACAAACTTCCAGTTACAAAGTAAGTCAGTCATGGGAATTAACATACATTGTGGTATCTATAGGTAATAATCCCATATCATATATTTGAAGGTTGCTACAATAAATCTTAAAAGTTTAAGAAAAAAATTTGTTACTATTTATGGTGATAGATGTTAACTAGATGGATGTTACTTTGATGATCATTTAGCACTCTATACAAATATCAAATCATTATGTTGTATACTCAGTACTAATATGCCAGTTACACCTCTGTTTTTTGTTCTTTGTTTATTTGTTTTTGTTTTTGTTTTTGTTTTTTTGAGTTATTTTTGGCTCCCAGCAAATATGTCACTGGGGTATAAATCCAAGCTTTTAGTTGAAACTCTTCTGGAAGTTCAGCGGATTTCTCCTTTCCTTTGCCTAAAACTTCACTTAAATCAGCCAGATTTAAATTCTAAAAGTAAGTGTTCCTGATGCAGTAGGTATGTAGTGAATATCTGTTAGAGGAAAGGTAGAATATAGGAGCTAAGAGCAGGTCTGACATTGCCCGCCAGCAGAACACCAATGTAATTCATTTTGGTACTGTCAATCCTAGTATGGCACTACCTATGCTGCGAATAAGCAGATCTTATTTAAAAGGGAGAAAATATGCTTTCATGAGTTGGGGGGTAGGAAATCTTTGTTTTAATATTAAGTAGAAGTATAAGAAAAAATCAGTATCTTAGTGCATGTAATTTAAATTATTTGTGTTTATTATTTATTGCAGGATAATTTGTTATGCTTCAATAGAACTAATAGCTGGGAACATTTATTATATCTCATAGTTTCTGAGTCAGAAATTCAGGAGTAGCCTGTCTGGGCGGTCTCAAGGTCTCTCAGGAGGTTGCAGTCAAGGTATAGGTTGGGACTTCATCTGAAGACTTGATTGGGACTTACTGAAGGTGCTGCTTCCTGGGTGATTGATTCACATGGCTGTTACCAGAAGATGTGAGTTCCTTCTGGCTCTTGGCAGAAACTGCCAGTTCCTCAACATGTGGACCTTAGGATTGCTTGAACGATCTCCTGTGTAACAGCTTGCTTCTCCCAGAGAGAGTGAGCTGAGAGACAGCAAGAAGGAAGCTGCAATGACTTTTACGCCCTCATCTTGTACATTATACATTGTCTTCAGTAGAAGCAAGTTGCTAAATACAGCCCACACTGAAGAGGTGCAGATTCAGCTTTGCTTTTTGAAGAAGTTTCAAAGAATTTGTAAATCAGAATTGTTTGTTCATTCATTCATCCTTTTGTTCAACAGACATTTGAATTCATACTGTGTTAGACTATGTGTTAGAACCAGTGCATTTAATAGATTGCATTAATAGTGCATTTAAGTAAGAAGAAAAAAGCAAGGTCTATGTCTTTAAAATCACTACTCTTTATTTATTTTCTTTAAAGATTTTTTTTTTTATTTGACACAGAGAGAGATCACAAGTAAGCAGAGCAGCAGGCAGATAAAGAGGGGGAAGCAGGCTCCCCGCTGAGCAGAGAGCCCAATGTGGGGCTTCATCCCAGGACCCTGAGATCATGACCTGAGTCGAAGGCAGAGGCCCAACCCACTGGGCTACTCAGGAGCCCCTAAAATCACTACTTTTTAAGTTCTGCTGTAGGAGGTGTGTATCCCATAACCATGCTTTTCCTTGTATTCTTTTGAAGGTTGTTTTTATTGTCTCTCTGAGCTGCTGGCATATTTTTCCTAGTCAAAATGATAAAGTGATGACTTCCAGGTTAATAAGATCTAGAATTAATACTTTGCTGATTCACTCTTTTAATTCTTAGACAGCAGCGTATTTATATAGTTTACTTGATGACAGTTCATAAGAAAGAAATATATGAAAGTCCCAAAGCATTTGAATTGAATAATTGAATCATATGTTACTTATTACATGACTACTACAAAGAGCAAGAGACTAATTCAGCAAAGCAAACATCTCTTCAGAAAGAACTGGGACTGAATGTTTCTGATATACTTGAGAGACAAGTTTGGGACTGATGAATTAACTATTTTAATCTATTTTAATCTTGACACACTACTGTGGTTTTTATTTCTTGCTCTTCATCCTCTCTCCTCCCTGTTCTGCCTTTTTTTTTTTTTTTTTAAATTTTCATACTTTTTTATTTGGAAATGAGATAACACTGTTACAGATACCTGACTATAGCTGGCCTTAGGTGAAATAAAAATAATTAGTATTTACAGAGGGATTCCATTCTACGTTTGATTCATAAGGCATGAACTACTTTTGAAAAGAATAAAAGAAGCAGAGAACAAGAAAGTATAAGACATTTAGAAGATTATTACAGAGAATACTGGAAGTAAAAGTAGATGAAGTTTACCAGCTCACAGAGTGAAAATGAGAAAGAAAAGTTTACAGACAAAGGATTAATCTATGTAGGCAAAATAAAGAGAAAATACGAATTTTGAAAAAGGACATCTTTTAGACAAACTGACACAGGTCTTTAAAACAGCCCAATTAAGGCCATGTAGGAGAAATTTTAAAATGGCCTGCTCCTTAGAAAGTCCTTGTGGCATTATAGAATATCATTTATTAAGAGGATAACCTAAATATTCCAGGGAGAAAAATTAGTTTACATAGGAGAAATAAATTGGCAGAATGGGATGCCATATTCCAACATGTTGAAATGTTGGAATGTTGGATGTTGGAAAACAGTGTGTCTCAGAGTTTGGAGAAAGTGGTTTTGGGCTATACCTAAAGTATGAGGGAGGGATGAAATGTTTTCAGGCATGTGACCCAGAGTTTACCTTCTTCTTTTTTTTTTTTAAGATTTTATTTATTTATTCGACAGAGAGAGATCACAAGTAGACAGAGAGGCAGGCAGAGAGAGAGAGGGAAGCAGGCTCCCCGCTGAGCAGAGGGCCCGATGCGGGACTCGATCCCAGGACCCTGAGATCACGACCTGAGCCGAAGGCAGCGGCTTAACCCACTGAGCCACCCAGGCGCCCCAGAGTTTACCTTCTTATGTAAAATTTCTGAAACAGTTACTCGATCTTCTAGTAAAGACAGACAACACACGCACATGAGGACATGGGATTCAAATCAGAGGACTTAACTCAGAAGTACAATCAAAAGATATCAGAGCCAGGGTCATGGGCCTTGAAAACAAGTAGACTTGTTTTCAAAAGTATAGACAAGGATGTTGGAGGGCTCAGAAGAGAGTATCTTTAGGAAGCAGGTGGAATCACATTAAAGACATTTTTTAAGGGGTGCCTGGGTGGCTTAGTCGGTTAAGTGTCCAGCAAGGTTAAGTATCCTTGATCTCGGGGTCTTGAGTTAAAGCTCTGCTTTGGACTCCATGCAGGGTGTGGCGCTTCTTTAAAAACAAAACAAACCCTCTTACTCAAACAATGGTTTTCAGTTCTTTGGACTCTTTCCAGTTGCAGCTCCTTTTCTCTCACTATCTCTTTATAGCATTCTGCTCAGTCTTTTACATCCAGCATTCTACCAAAGGTGCCCTTGTCAGGATCTTCAGTATCCTCCATGTTGCTGAGTTCAGCGGCCAGTTATAGATCCTCCTCATACTTTATCTCTTAGCAGCATTTGGCACAGTGGATCAGACAGTTCTTCTCTCTGAGGCACTTTCTTCATTTGGCATCCACACCACTGGGTTTTCCTTTTCTCTCATTGGCCTATGCCAGATTTTCCTATTACTTCTTTTTTCCTGGCCTTTTTGTGTTGGATCATCTCAGGGCTTCAGCCCTTGAAATTTTTTCCTTCACCAAGTACACTTAAATGTCCAAGTTCATGCTTCTTTGAATATTATTTACATACCGATCACTCACAAATAATACTGGCAGCTCAACGTTCTTTAGTCAACTCCAGGTTCCTATTTAACATTTTCTACTTGAATGTCTGATAGATATCTCAAATTTAACACATCTGAAACTAAACTGAATATATTTTCTCCAAACCTGCTTCTTCCACAGATTTTCCTATTTCAGTTAATGGTAAGTTTCTAGTTGTCCAGACTATAAAGCTTCGAGTCAACCTTGACTCCTTCCTTACCTTATTTTATAAACTGTATCAGAAAATTTTGCTGACACTGCTTTCATAATTAATTCAGAATTTGACCATTTCTCACCACTTTTTTACCCTGGTTGAAACTATTGTCATCTCTTGCCAGTATTATTTTGATAGCTTTGCAACCAGGCTCCTTGCCTTTGACCTGTTTTCCTTCAGTCTGTTCAAAACAGTAGCCAGAGTGTTCCTCTTAAAACAGAAGTTAGGTAGTATCTGTTCTGTGTTCAGAACTCTTCAGTGCTTTTCCGGCTCACTTAGAATAAAACCTGCATTTCTTGCATTATCCTATAAGGGCCTAAGTGATCTGTTCCACCTAACCCTCCGCACCCACCCACCCTAACTAATTTTCTAACCTCATCTGTTGCTTTCTCTCTTATTTATTCCATCCCAGACTTCTTGCTATGATCACTTCTGAAAGTTTTCACCTCAGGAACTTCCTTTTATTCTGCCTAAAATGTTCTTGCCCTAGATTTACACATGGTTCTCTCCCTCACAGGTGTGGGATGATCAGATGATCACTACCCAGTGAGGTTTTCCCTAACCACCGTATTTCTAATTGCATACCCTCAGCAACTCTTCAGTCTCTGTTTTATTTTGCTCCACAGTATGTATTGTCTAACATATATTTATTTACTTCTTGTTTTGTTTAGTGTCTGTACCATATACTGTAATTTTAAGAGGTCAGGAATATTTGTACACTTAGTTCATTATCGTCAGCACTAGAAGTAGTACGTGGGAATATGGTGAAATAAAGCTTTATTGTAAAGAAAAGACTCAGTAAAATACTTGTGAATTTAAATCCATGATCATGCTTTACAGTTGCCATGTACTATACTGTGAATATGTGAAGATTCAAGTTATCTCAGATCATTCAGATTCAAGTTATTTCAGATCATTTTTCTTAGTATTAAAACAATTAAGTAGAGCTTATGTTTTTGCCAGTATAGTAGCTTTGGGGGGGCAGTATTATTTATCCTTTAGCTGTTGCTAATAGTCTGACGTGGTTCACAACCTATTGCTGAATTTGTAATTTATATTGGAGAATGTGTGTGTGTACTCTTATGTATGTTAATATATAGCTATCTATGGCTAGACAGATAACATGTACAGTTAAGCTCATTTGCAGAACTATCATCTTCTACTAAGTGGTGATAGGCAATTAACAGGTAATTAGCCATATTTCCAATGTTTAAGTAAATAAGGTGTTTAAATAGAAATGTAAGCCCTTACCACACTTTTTTAAAAAGCACAGGTTGCAACTTTTGAGATAGTAAATGAATTAATGGCAAATCAGAAGGTCATTTTATATTTGTTACATGATAATAAAATATTTAGTTTTAAATTAGAGTAGGTTCTAATTTGGGATTAAAATATCTGAATGAGGGTCACCTGGGTGGGTTAAAGCCTCTGCTTTCGGCTCAGGTCATGATCCCAGTGTCCTGGGATCAGGCCCTCCATCGGGCTCTCTGCTTAGCAGGGAGCTGCTTCCCCCTCTCTGTCTCTGTCTGCCTCTCTGCCTACTTGTGATCTCTCTCTGTCAAATAAATAAATAAAATCTTAAAAAAAAATCTGAATGGTAAGTTGACTATTTTTAAACAATATCATTATTTACACATACTAATTTTAAATTGTTCCAAGCCATTATGCATTTTTAAAATAAAGTTTGTATTCCTAGGGTTAACTTCTTTTAACAGTGCCAGGGCTAAAGGAATTCCAGTGCTTGATGGAGAAGCAGAGAGAGCATAGTGTAGTAGACCCCCAGATAGTTTGGTTACATAGCTCAGTAAACATTTCTTCCAGTTTGTCTGCTTATTTACTTTTAAATTATACCTTTGTTATCATTGTCAGTCTCAAGGATGATATATACTAATAACAAGGTTTTTTAAGAGGAGATGTAACTTTTCAAATAACCATCTTGATAGTTGTAAGGTTTTTGTGGACTTGTCAGATCACATTGTATTTTTCTATTATGGGGCTAACAAAGAGCTTCACTAGGAGGAGTATTAGTTTTGCCATTTTTGTTTTGTGTTTTGTATTATTATTTTGTTTAATCCATGGTTTCTTTGTAGGAATCTTCTGCAGCTTGTTCATTGTATGAGTAAAAACCAAGTCATATCCATAATTGCACTGAACTGGGCACAAGAAAACTGCCATATATGTCACAGTATACTGAAAAAGAGCCAGCAGGTAAGCAGAGTTTGTCAATTCCTCTACATTGAGGACTTTGTATTTTTCTCTCAAGATACCTTGAATAGTGTACCTGACATGGAGTCATGGTCTTAATTTAAGGCCATTTTTGATTGGTATATTGAATATAAAGCTTAATTTCCAATTTTTGATATGAAAATAAGTATAAGTAAAAGTTCTTATTTTCCTTCTGTACCCCCTTGGCTACTATTTTGCTTTCCATTTTGGAGACTATTCCTTTGGAGGAGTTGTAAAGGGTACTGTTTCTGTAGTCAAACTCTTCAGTTACTGGACGGTTACTAAATACTGAATTTTAACTTTAATTTTTTTGATCTTTAAAATGAAGTACAATATCTGTCTCATAAGTTTGTTGCAGGAATTAAATAACAATGTAAAACTTGCTTACTCTATGTTATAAATAATGTGTTTTTTATCTGTGCTTGGAAGCAGTTATATTGTTTTAATGCAATAAAACAAAAATATGTAATTGTTCCTTTGATTGTTTCATATACTGTGAGAAAATTTTTTTTACCTCTTGTATAATATATGTAAAATCTAACTGACTAAGGAAATTTAAACCTTTTATATATAGATGTGATAATGTTCTTAGTTAAAGGTGCTACTGTTTACTACTATATATGCTTCAGCCATCAGAACTTAGTATTAAAGTTGTTCAAATGTTGATGGGTTTTGCTACTATAGTGTATACCATTGGTAGTTTTGGAAGGTGGGGTAGCATGTCTTTGACTTGGCTTATTGCTGTTTTCTTTTGGAGAATTTTATCTGACTCTAATATTTGGAGTATGTTTTATTATGGCCCAGTTGGTTCTTCATGATAGTACAGATGCCAGTTAAAGTTACCTATTACCTTGGATAGGAATGCATTCACTTTTAATGTAATTGAAACCATCATTTCATGTACTAGTAATTCAAGGAGGTATTAAGGAGTTATACATAAGGTACTTTACTTAGATAATTTGGAGGATCATTGTCCAATCCTTAATGAGCTTTTGCAGTATGGTGTATGAATTTTGCACATGAGAAATTGCTTTTATTAGGTTACATCATAAAAATCTAAAATATCTTAAAGATACCAACTTTAAAAGCTATTTTGGGGGGTAAAGAGGCATATAACTCTCATAATATTTAATGTATACTTTTCAGGTTTGTTTTACAGTATTAATAAGGTGTACTGGATGTTCAGTAGCATATGATTTGGCAAGAAATAGCATTTATGTTGAAATATTGCCCCTACTGGTCACCAGAATAAAAGTCATTGTATGCCTCTCTTATTTTTTAACTCTGTTTTTCAGCAATGGATCAAGAATCCAGCAAGGCTGCCTGGCCCAAACCAGCAGGAGGATATCAGACAATCACAGGCAGGAGATATGGAAGAAGACATGCATATGTCAGTTTTAAACCATGTATGACGAGGCATGAAAGAAGTTTAGGTCGGGCTGGTGATGACTATGAAGTGTTGGAACTAGATGATGCTCCAAAGGAAAATTCCTCAGGTGCGCAACATGGGATTATATAAGAGCTATCAATAAGCATGTAGGAATTGATCTTGTAATATTTGAGATTGTGTGTGGGTTTTATGTGTCTATGATACATTTCCTCTCAAGAATTCTATTTTGGTATTTTAGTTGAATTTAATATTATACAATTAAACATAGACAAAAATAGAATACAGTCAGTCATTAAAATACAGCTACATTGCCATGGCAGTGATTACCTTATCACATCCTTTAGCCAGTGGAGATCCTCAGCTTTCGAAAAAAAACTTTAATGTGAACTGAGTATGTTTTTCTTGCATATTATATTTAATATCTTTTTTGTTTTCATTGTATCTCCAAATAATTTAGGTTGGCTAATTTGATTTTTTAAAATCATTTTATGATGTATGAATGTCAAATAATAGTTATTTAATTAAAACTTCTTAATTATTCTGTGGTCTGGGAAAGTATTTTGTATATATGCATGTACTTTAATTACACATCTTTGGGCTACACATCTGTGGTCATCTTATTCTGAGCAAATTTGATAATTCTAGGTTATTTTTACTGTCATTTATAAACAAGAGCCTAAATTATTAGCTAATAAGTTCATTCTGTTAAAGAAGCCTTTCTCTGATATGATGAGACTGCTCTTTAGTTATTTATAATTTATAAATTTTTGTTCCAACAAAATGGGATATCATCCAGCAAAACTCAGATGTCATCATTCTTTATTATTACATTAGTAGTAATAAAAGGTAATCAGGCTTAAAGTGATTTATAGAATAGATATGATTTTATTTTTGTCCCAAGATATGACAGACTATGGCAAAGAGATTCAGCTTGTTGACTTTTTGTTGTTTTGCAGTCATAGCTGTAACATATCTAAAGTTAACTCATTATTATAGATGCATTATAAGAATCCATTCTGGGAGTAGAAATCTAATATATATCTGGGAACTGAGATATAATCTTCTGAATTGACATCAGACACAATCGAATTTCATTTCTGTTAGATCTGTAACCTGTTCTTTTATCTCTGAAAAATACTGTTGCAGTTATTTTAGCTGCCCATAATAAAAGAAGTTAAGTTTGTATTGTGCACCCTAACAACTGGGAGGGCAGATTGGTTACCCTATGACTTGACTTATACCTCTCCTTTTAATGTCTTTTACAGAATGTTTTAGGTATCTGGATTTAGGCAAAAAACCTCCTAAAGACATCTGAGGCAGAGGATACTGAAGGGCTCTACAATGGCATAAATGAACTCGTAGGGTAACCGGTGTGCCCTCTCAGTTAAGGGTGGGAGCATAGAAGTACCTGCTAGAGAAATTCAGTCATACTCAAGCGCATAATTATTAGTATAATATCTGCTTAAATAGTCATTAGTAAATAAAATTATATTTAATGTCTCCAAATATGTTTTCTTTATTCTCTGTGAAGGTTCCAGTCCATCGGATCAAGTTCATTCTTCTTTACCCAATGACACTTTATTTGAAAAAAGTGAAACCGAAATTCCCATTTGTGATACAACATTGAATCAAACCATTGAGAGCAGTCCATCCTTTGCTGCGGTACATCATAGCGAGGAGGGCAGGGAGACTTTAGGAAGCAGTACAGATCTTCATAATCACTCTGAGGGAGAATATACTACAGAAGCTTGCAATGCTTCAAGTGTACAACATGGAATTTCATTGGTTCAGACTGACTCTTATAATCCAGATGGCACGCATGGAGAGGCCAGTGACCGTCTTCAGCTTTCTGCAGAAGTTGTGGAAGGTGGTGGCTATCAGGAAGCATTGGGCAATACAATATTTGAGTTGGCAAATGGAGAGGTAGAGGCATACACTGGTCTTTCACCACCAGTTCCCTCTTTTAACTGTGAAATAAGAGATGAATTTGAAGAGCTAGATTCAGCACCTTTAGTCAAAAGTTCTACTGGTGATACTGAGTTTGTCAGTGAGAACAATCAGGAATTTCAGAGGTCCTCTTCTGAAGATGAAGTTGTTAGAAAGAAACAACAAAATGATACTAGCCAGGAGAGTCAGAGAGAAAATGCAGCTGAAGATGCAGTGTGTGCTCCCAGGCATATCTGCAGTGAACAAAATACTAGTGATAAGGGAAAGAATCAGGGAAGTTTTCCTGAACAGGTAGTAAGGCCCAAAGTTAGAAAACTGATAAGTTCAAGCCAGGTGGACCAAGAAACAGGTTTTAATAGGCATGAGGCTAAACAAAGAAGTGTTCAGAGATGGAGGGAGGCTTTGGAAGTTGAGGAAAATGGCTCAGATGACCTATTAATAAAATGTGATGACTATGATGGAGAACATGACTGCATGTTCTTGGATCCACCTTACTCAAGAGTTACGCATAGGGAAACAGAACATAACCAAGTAACAGCGGAAAGTGGAGCCACAGCAGGAAGGCAAGAAGTGGTGGATAACACCTTTTGGAATGGCTGTGGAGATTATTACCAGCTGTATGACAAGGATGAAGATAGGTAAGATTTTGTACTTTTGTCTGATTGTGTGGTTTATTTCAAAGTGGTTTATTTCTACCAACCATAACGTTTGATGGATGGGCTCTTTGACATGGTCAGGGAATTAGGTACTTTGGCCAAATATTCTTATTTTCTCAGTGTTAACCACACATGCAAACTGCTGTTTAGTTATTTACAGTTATTTACAGAAACTTCCTTTGGGACATTTCAGGAGTTTATAGAAATTGTAATTTCAGAAAATTATGATTAGTTCTTAACAAAAGGATAGAGATACTAATTATTTCATTTCTTAGTATTTCATATTCTTAGTATTTCAGTTTATAAACTATAAAGTAAACATTATTATATTTAAAAAAAAATTCTGTGTTAATTCATCCTGGACTTAAAAAGTGATTTAAGATCACAGAAAATTTTGATAATACTGTATTAACTTTGCCAATATTTATTAATGTCACCTGTTTCTCTCTTCCTCTTGTTGCTCTTTTTTTAATTTTTATTTTTTTAAAGATTTTATGTATTTATTTGACAGAGATCACAAGTAGGCAGAGAGGTAGGCAGAGAGAGAGAGAGAGGAGGAAGCAGGCTCCCTTCTGAGCAGAGAGCCCGATGTGAGGCTCCATCCCAGGACCGTGGGATCATGACCTGAGCCAAAGGCAGAAGCTTTAAACCACTGAGCGCCCATTTGTTGCTCTTTTGTTGTTGTTGCGCCCCCTTGTTGCTCTTTTTATCATTAGGTTTATTTTTTACCTATTTATAGGTAAAATGTATGTATAAAAATATATACCACACCACAATGTGATATATATTATTTCCCCAATTTATAGACCTGGTAACTGAAGCACAGGAGAGTTGACTTCCCAAGGTAACGAAGCTAGTAAATTCTGGAGCTGGAATTTGCATTTCTACTTACTGCCTAATACAAATGGGTATCTCAAGAGAACATACAACTTTTTTCTTTTTTTTTAAGAGGGAGAGAGAGAGAGCGTGAGCAGGGTGAGGAGTTGAGGAGTGGATGGGCAGAAGGAGAGGGGGAAAGAATCTTAAGCAGGCTCCATGCCCAGGGCAGAGCCAGACTTGGGGCTTAATCTTAACAACCCTGAGATCATGACCTGAACCAAAATCAAGAGTCAGATGTTTAACTGACTGAACCACCCAGGTGTCCCACAGCTTTTCATAGAGTAAGCATTCTGTGTTCCTCGTATATAGAATCTTTCCCCTCCAAAACTGTAAGACCATAAAAAGAAGAGAGAAATGGAAAATTTCTTTGTCCAGCTTCTGATTTTCATTACTCTGGAGTCCAGATTTTCACAGACTTTGGAGCTAATTGGAATAGATCTTGCTCAGTTAACAGTGCAGTTTCAAGATCTTACTGACTTGTAGAAATAATGGTTACTTTTTATTTTTAACTAGAGAGTAGTACAAAGGAAGAAATTTTTCCTCTTAAATATGAATACATTTTATGTATTTCATATCACAAAATTAATAAAATGTATTTGGTTTTCTTTGGACATATGGATAAAGCTTGTATAATGTAGCATAAGTAACTTGTAGAAACAGTTGAAATATAATTTCTACTACTGTCTTTTTTTTTTTTTAAAGATTTTATTTATTTATTTGACAGACAGAGATCACAAGTAGGCAGAGAGACAGGCAGAGAGAGAGAGGGAAGCAGGCTCCCTGCTGAGCAAAGAGCCTGGTACGGGATTCGATCCCAGAACTCTGGGATCATGACCTGAGCTGAAGGCAGAGGCTTTAACCTACTGAGCCACCCAGGTGCCCCATCTACTACTGTCTTTAAGTTGTAAACTTCAAGGGCTAGCAGACTATATTTATTTAACCTACTGTTTTTTAAGTCTAAGAGTAAAATTCATTAAGAACTTCTCCCTAACTTATTTGTTTTTTCAATTTAGGCCCATAGTCTTTTATGCAGAATCCACAAAGTTCTTTTTAAAATGGAAATTGAAATCAGAATCTTAATTGGTACTAATTTATTTGATGCAGATCTGGATCTGAACTAACGTGAGGCCTTTTTTTGGAGCATTCCTAACATTTATTGCAGAAATATGAAAGTGTTTGGTTACTAAGTTTTGGGGTTAGACCCCACTGGGAATTATTAAATAATACATCTGAATCTCAGCAGGAAAAAATCTGACTTTTAAAACATACTCAACCCAAAGATTTTTGGATTAGATTATGAACCTTTACTATACCTCTTAGGTTACTATTAAAAAATAATAATAACATCAACTTACCATTTTAGATAACTTATCTTTTTCAGAATATAAGAGTGTTGCATTTTTACACCAGTTACATTTTTGCTTTCTTGAAGAAAATAATTTAAGTTGGACATACCTTCATCTTTGGAGACACACTAGTCAAAAAAATAATCCCCCCCTTTTTTTTTTGCTTTTTATAGTCAAGCCTAATGTCATATAATAAAATTAATGAATCTTTTGCATCGTTTATCAGCCTCAAAAGTAGTTTTCTTGGCTCTTCCTTTAAATTGATTGTGTGTGTGTGTGCATGCGTGTGTGTGTGAGAGAGAATAGGGTTAGTATTTCATTTGCCTACAATGACTGTGGACTTTGAATGGTTATAGGGTGTTGTCTTAATATGTTTAATTATAATTTGGCTCCTTAAGTGATACACCAGTATTCTAAACAATGATAGATTTTTTTAAAAAATAGAATATACAGAGGAAGAAAACACAGTTAGTAGAAACTTCTTTTTCTTTCATTTTTTGGAATATATTGATTTATAGAACCTGAAGTTGAGTTGGCCTTAAAAGATGAAACTAATTTCGGAGTAATCTTTAAGACACAATGGAATGCCAGAAACACTTAGGGATTTTTTTGTTTGTTTAAGACTACCATCACAGAATAAATTCTCAAGGATAATGATTTTACCTAGGATTCCACTCCCGTTTGGATCTGTAACCCTTGAGATAGGTTTAAGACCAAATTGCAACAGTCTGGACAGGATTGAGGAGTATTTCTATGCTGTTTCCAGTTCTTCTGCCCTCAACTCCCTGCAAAGGATCACAGTTGCCAGAATGTCTTTTAGTATGCTGTCAGATAAAGGTTGAAATTTAATAACCATACATTCCTACTTAGTTTCATTTTGTCACTTGTTCATTTACTTGATGTTGATGCTGTAGTCCTGCTGATTTCTGATAATAGCAGACTGGAGAAATGGGGAAACACAGTGACTACACACTGAGTGTCTTGAGAAAGAAGATATAAATACCCTTTACCTTGAGTCTGAGATTCTTTTTGAGTTTTCTTTGCTTTGTAAAACTTAAAGATGCTGTACTTGAAAATTTTTCTTGTCATGTTTATATTATAATAGCTACAAATAGGACCCTCTTATCCAGAACTTAACTAAAATCACTGTGACATTTTTAGTTATAGAAATTTTGGCCACTTTTTAAAAATATAGTTAAAAAAATACATAGTTCATATATTCTTTAAAAGTGAAAAGTATTTGAATGAATGCATGATCGATTTCCATCCTGAAAACTTTTTTAAATGATCACTTAATCATATCTGAAACATTACACTATATGGAATAAGCATTGCAGCTGGTAGAATTGCTCTGAGCTGTTTGACAGGAACTGAACACCACCTTATTAAATTAGAATTGTGAGGGGAATTTTAATAGGCAGTATGTAATTACCAGACTTGGAATTAGACCAAAGAGCTAAGGTTAACATCCTGCTCTTTTGAAATATACCCTGAGAACTTTAATAACTGTTTGATGACAAGATCTTGAGATGAACAGAACCTTTTAACCATGCCAGCACATTTTAACCTTGGCTCTGAGTGAAGGAAGAGGCATGCCATCCACTGACCATTTCTTAGAGCAGTTGAGGTTTCCTTCACAGTTTTTCTGTCCCTAAGCCTTGACATTGCTTAAAAGGTTAAAAGGTTAAACAGAAAAAACCAAAAACCAAAACACTTACCTAAGATAAATGTTGAATGTTTTTGTTGTGGATGATGTTGAGAAAATAAAAGGAGTATTAGCTCTTTAGTTGATTTCAGTTTGTTATATTCAAAAAGGATTTGTTGAAATCTTCCTAAGTGTCAGATTTTCTGCCAGGTACTCTGTAAATGGAAATAATGATTCCTGTTCTCTTGGTGTTCACCACCCTTCTGAGGAAGATAAAACGTAATGGTAATTATCATGAGACTAAATTAAGCTCCTTGCTGAAGGAGCTCCTCTGATATCCCTACAAATGAGGCATCTATGAGCAGCCAGCAGAGATCCTAAAGCATATCCTGTAACATTTTAGCACACCTTTTTATCTTATTTCCAAGTTCCTAAAAGTTTAGAAGGAGTAAGTTAGGGATAAAGAGCTTTGTTCCTCAGGCATGTTAGGGAGTTACAGATGACAATATTCTGATATTTAGGGAAAAGACTGGAAAGTTGTAAAATGCAGGCACAGTTCAGAACCATCTGGGCCTTATTTACTAAATGAAGCAGACTTATAGATTGGAACAACTACCATTTGTAGCATTGTATTACAGCATAGTTCATTGTTAATGATAAAATGTCCCAGACTGCTTAGATTATTATATTCAATATACTGTCTGAAAATGATATGTCCTAACATTTCCATCCAAAGTATTTTCAATAAAATTCAAAAAGTGTTTTTGATCCTCAGCTAGTCACATAACAAAATTATCCAAAATATAGTTCAGTTTTTATGGATGTGATAAATGTCACAGAAGACTAACAAACCAGTTCTTTGGGGGAATTTAAGGAATAAGTTTGCTTATGGATGCTTTTACTTCTGTATCATATTTCTTTTTTTAAAATTTTTTATTTTTTATAAACATTTTTTTGGTGTATCATATTTCTATCTAAGATTTGTACTACACAAATTCTTATTTGCATAGAAATCACATGTAATTTTATTCTATATGTGAGAAAATGTTTTCGGTTCACAATTGAATGTGTAAAATGTAACATTGAAGTTATAGTTGACTGCTTTTGAATATAGCTCTAAATGCTAATGGGAGACAGTACCAATGAGAGACCATATGAAAATCGAAGTGGTACTTAAGTTTTATTTTGAGAATTTAAAATTTTTTAACTCATTTGCTCTTATATTCAAGGACAAATGGGTCCTCACTATCCATCATTGTTTTGTATCCTATTTGTTCTGTTGCTTATTCTACTTGAAAAGTTATTTTTAAATCTTTTCTCTCTGCTCTTATTTCCATACACTCCTGTCACTCTCAGTAAATAACTTTGTTTCTTGCTTTCCTGGAGATGGTAAAATGATCAAATCTGAACTTTTTCTTGTTTTCCTTTTCTCCATATAGCAACATGTTAGTATCCTTTCCTGTTTTTTCTTTAATGAAGAGAGGTGACTAGTCTCATTCTGTGTCTATAGTCATATCCGACACCTGACTTTATTAATCTTATACCAAAGTTGCTTCCCTCTACCTCATTCTGTAATTTTTCTAAACCTCAAGGGGAAACCTTCACTTGATCTTGCTTTTCCTTTAACCACTTGCCTGTTTGTTTTCTGTTCCACTGCTGAATTTTCAGAATAAATATTCCATACCCACTGTTTCTGTTCCTGCACTCTGCATTTTTAAATGCTTTGAAATCTAACTCCCAGTGTTATTTCTATATCCTCTCATATTAACAGTGACCTCTTCTTTGTCACATCCAGTTGACTTTTCTTGGTAACCGTTTTTGTTTTGTTTTGTTTTAATACTTCTGTTAAGCAGTTTGTTCACCCTTTCCTATTCTGTGATTTCTTTTCCATTGACCTATGTTTGGTTTCTCTTTGGTGTGTCTTCTCTGAACCTCGGGTCTGCAGACTTTTAAAAGGGTAACCAGATAGTAAATATTTTAGGCTTTGTGGACCAAAAGACAAAATCAAGGATACTATCTAGGTATTTACATAACTGTTTAAAAATGCAAACAAAGAAAAGAAAAAAGACATTCTTAGCTTCCAGTCCATTAAAAAACAGGTGGCCAGATTTGGTTAAAGGGCCAGAGCATAGTTTTCTGACCCCTGGTATAAAGAGACTAAGACTAAAGCGTATTGGGTGACCAGGAGGCTGATTTTGATGTTCAGTAAGACAAACCAAGGGTTCAGAGTAGATTTTCTTAGGTAGAGAAAAGAGGAAAATGGTGGTGTGCTGGCTGGAAATCCAGTTGAAATGTCTAAGCAGACAGCTTATATAATAAAGTAGCTACCACCTTTACTAAATGTTTGTCATTTTCCAAAAACTATTCTAAACATTTTATTTACAGTATTCATTTAAACATCATAAACCTCTCTGCTCAGCAGGGAGCCTGCTTCCTCCTCTCTCTCTGCCTGCCTCTCTGCCTGCTTGTGACCTCTGTCTGTCAAATAAATAAATAAAATCTTTAAAAGAAAAAAAAAAAGATTTGCTAACAGTTACTGATGGCGTATTATTTACCAGGCTCTGTTAAAATGTTTTGTAGGTATTAATTCATTTACTTCTCATATGAGCTCAGTGAATTATTATGTACTGTTACTAAATTCACCTGATGTGTGAGTGATAAAGGCACAGTAAGGTTAAGTTACTTTTTCACAACTACTAAGTGGTGGGTTCAGATCCAAGCAGACTGACTCCAGAACCTCTGTTCTCAACAACTGTACCTTAAGACATAGCATTAATGTATGACTGCAGCAAAAATAGAGAAGGCAGTAGGTAAATGGTTTAATTTTATGAAATATTGCTTTAGTAAAGTGAAGGATTTTGGAGTAATATTATGTATGTACTATTTGATATAAATTAAAGCAATAGTGATATTTAAAATGCATCTTTTAAGTGAGGGGAGGGAATGAGATTAAATTTAGGGACACCAATTAATAATTGACTTCCAGGTCTAGGTTTAGAAAAGAATACTGGAGCCAGGATTTTTAGGGGAAATGGAGACAAAGGAGACATTTTACAGAAAAAATGGAATGTAAAAGGATTTAAACATAGGAGTTCATGAGATGTCAAAGATACATGATATTCAGCTTGTGAGCAGGGAAATGCTATTAGCAGATAGAAAATCAAGAAATTTACCTGTCAAGTAAGTTTTGTTTTATAGCTTTTGAAAAGGAGGGTGAAAATCTAAAACTTTCTGGATGGCTAGGTGGTCAGGGCTAGTATATATATTTAAAAGTTATCTATTTAGGGGTATGGATTATATATAATGAATAACAGTGATACAGGGCAGGGATATGCAGATTTTTTCCCTAAAGGGCCGGAGAGTATATATTTTAAATTTTGTAAGAGGTAGAATTAAAGACAAACTTATAAAAAAAGAAAAGAAAAGAAAAAACATATTTTTCATCCAGAGACCCTAGGAAAAACAAATTTACCAATCTGTGACATAGGCTTCTTAAATATATTGACTATTGATCATAGGCATTCTTTTTATGTTACAGTTTGGAGATAGTCCATCAATTATTTCACTAAGTTAAAAAAAATTCAGAGGTTTTTAGGTACTGATTTCTGGACAGGAGCATAAAATACTTAAAATATGAGATTTCCTTTTTAAATAAGTTAAGTTGCCAGAAATTAATAAAGAAAGCTTACTGTAATTGTTAATGAGATACCAAAATTGGAACTGGAATATAGCTTCAAATTTGAGAGGCTTCGTAGTTGAGGAAACTTAGTTCAAGAACTCTGGTTTTTTTTTTTTTTTTTTTTTAAGATTTTATTTATTTGACAGAGAGAAATCACAAGTAGACGGAGAGGCAGGCAGAGAGAGAGAGGGAAGCAGGCTCCCCGCTGAACAGAGAGCCCGATGTGGGACTCGATCCCAGGACCCTGAGATCATGACCTGAGCCGAAGGCAGCGGCCTAACCCACTGAGCCACCCAGGCGCCCCAGTTCAAGAACTCTTTTAAAACTATTATCTATGTTAGATGTTTACACTGATACAAATCTAGAAATGGTTTACTTAGATTATTTTTTAGATTACAGAAAATTTTACAAAATAAAAGCAATTAGGGTCCTATTCAACTGAAGGAATATCTTTTACTTGCTATGCCAGAGCTATATAGCATTCCTTCTCCAGAATGCTCGTGCTTTGCTGCCTATCATTTACTGAAGATTGGAAGTTGATTTTACTTTTTTACGTGTAACTTCTCAGAGCTTACATTACATTAGTGCTACTCTTTTTTAATAGCATTTTGATCTCTTCGGTTTATCTGCCTATTGAAGGAGGAACTCATTAACTAGTCTAGTTAATATATCATTATTAATATAACCACTAGTGATACATCATCATAAAAGTTATTTCCTACTAATT